>NC_056717.1:7073126-7165626 GCF_018831695.1 Puntigrus tetrazona | reverse complement strand
GCTTCTCTGACACCCAGCCAATGGCATGCTTAATGTGATTTGTTGCTGGAATAACGTCCTGGAATAGCATGCGTATCAGACAAGTCAGATTGCAGCGTTGGCTTCAGAGCTGCATTTAGGGGCTTCGACAGCAGTCTTTTCAACCTTTCATTGTCCTTTGGAATATAAAATAACATGATTACTAACCTACTCTATCCATCCATCCTTCCCTTCCTTTACATTTCTAAAATATACATTTTATTTCTCACAATTCATGTAAGTGTTTACTATATACCATTCAGTATATGCTCTAGATTGTTTGACCTATAGCAATGTTTTAATTTTAAATTAGTGGTGATCAGGTTGGTCAAATTTACTTTTTTCCTTTTTTTGCTATGAGGTACTTCTAAGGGACACTGAGGCATTTATAATTGGATTTTTTACAGGTACAAATTTAACACCCTTTGGTTTAGCATTGGGATAAGTTTAGGGCTGTGATTGTTGGATAAGGACATTGTTACAGGACTAAGGATGTTCATCTGAGATCATTTCCTGTGTGGGTAAATTATGTTGTGCCCATTGGGCATGGTGTCACTTTTATAGCTCACCGATACATAAAATTGTCACCGTTTTACACAGATGTGCAGTTTATAAAAAATGTGACAAAAGAAATGAACGATTATTTTGTCACATTTGGCATTTGTGTGACTCTGTTTTATGTCTAGAGGCAGGACATTACATTTGCATGTGCCCTGTGTGATTGAGTTCACAGACTCTCTGGTTTTTTTACATACATATGCACAGAAAGTTTTCTATAAACTTCCTTTTTCTCTAATTTTTGTTTCCTCTTGTGTTTTTTGTCTGGTTGGTTGTGGTCATTAATCTTCCTCTAATTTCTGAAAGTTTACTGTAGTCGTGGGAGCAACTCTGCTTCTGTTTTTTTTTTATTTTTTTTTTTTAAGAAGCCATTTCACCCAATTGCATCATAACTTTAGATAAGGGTCATTTCTCTGGCTCCCGGTATTCCCTTTGTCGCTGATGACTTTAGCCATTCATTAAAGTGACTTGACCTTCATCCATTAATAATCTGTGTGTCTCTCCGAAGCCCCAGCGATGAACTCCTCCTGCTCGGGTCATTTGGGCACAGACGTTATGTGTACAAATATGTAAATGAGTCTACCTGGAAGTAATTACGAAATGAAAACACTTTCCTCGTGTTTACTGTAGACTCCTAATATTTTACTTTCCCCCTCTGTGTGTTACTGCAAGTGAAAGAAGAAGGGATATTACAGTAAGTGTGACTGGATTTAAAACTCATAATCCGGTTACTTCTTATTATTGGTGCAATAAATGCTCTAGTCAGTTTTGACATGCTGTGAAAACAAACCAGAGCAGATCTCCAGTGATCATTTGCTGGAGGCCAGACCATACCCTCAGAGCATGTTTATTCAATAACTGTTGATTATCCTGGAAAACCCTATTAGTATTGAGAAACAATTAAACTTAAAGTCATCTGTAGAAGAAA
The DNA here is from genome assembly GCF_018831695.1 of Puntigrus tetrazona. Taxonomy (NCBI): domain Eukaryota; kingdom Metazoa; phylum Chordata; class Actinopteri; order Cypriniformes; family Cyprinidae; genus Puntigrus; species Puntigrus tetrazona. The sequence continues at coordinate 7,164,122 of NC_056717.1, read as the reverse complement.
ATTGGCTATAGCAATCATATATTCGAACAGAGACGTTACAGTAAAATTAGGACTGTAATGTGTCAGTTTAGTAAAATCATCTGTTTAAAAATTGCCGCTATTGATTAAATTTTAAATATATCTCAAATAGGTCATAAATAAGTTCATTGCAATTGGCTGTCAGTCATAAGTCACACGCGAGTGAATAGGATGCGCGTATGGATAGATGAAATGTATCGCAAACCCTGAAAAAGCCTTTACAGTACGAATAAAACTGTGAATGTAAATAAAGCAAAATATTTGGAGAGAAGAACTCCTTACAGTAGCATGTTACACAGGCCTAATCCACAACACTACTTTTTCGTAGGGTTACTTTATAACGTATAAGTAATACATTCAGTGCCGTTGCGTAAGACATGATGTAGTGAGGCCGACTTCTATATGATTATTTGTGAGATCTGATCCTCAGCTGAGCATGTTCAGAACGCTCAAACCCACCTTCTGGAAAATGTTTCATGAAGCCTGAATTCCAAGACCCCACATCCCCCGCAGAAACACACTTGGCCCATGTATATGACCCAGTAAGGAGGATTTCTGAGCATGGCTAAAGTACTGCCTTTTGGAGAGGTGCATTTTGGCTGACATCTCTTGAAATTGCCTCCTCATGTCTTTCTTATCTAATTCAAAAGTCCTTTCCAAGAGATTTTCTTGCAAAAAGCAGCCAACCAGATTTCCTTGCCAAATTGCATGCTCCATGCTTTTTAAGTCGGGGCAAAATGTCATGCACTTATTTTTTTTGGATCCCTACTGTAGTTTTATTGACTGGCTCTTATGTTATCAGAGCCGCACAGCCTGTCTGCAACCCTCCGGAGGCATCAGGCGTTTGGGCAGAGACTCTCAGGTACAATGCCGGCTGGCCCAGACAGTTCAATCAAATAATTATGGAGCTTTGCCCACTCTTAGCATGAGCTAATGAATGGAAATGACTGATTTGTATGCGGCCTGTACGCATGGCTTAAGTAGTACTGACCTGATAAGTACTAAAGCTCTCGCCCCGCGGTGATGAACTTCTTTCACACTGGGTGAAGATGGAAGCATTGTTTGAATGAATGTGCGCTGAGACCGGTCTGCTTTTACAGGAATTTTAAACAGTACCGCTGAAAGGTGCACATCAATAATACTTACTGCTGATTTAACGGCTGGAAACATGTCGAAGCTCTGCCGCGGGGATTTGAAGTGTACGCTGCGTCGTATTTAACTTTTGAAGTATATGCATTGCCCTAAATTACATTCAAAGAGGTCAGCGAGTTTTCTTGGAAGTGCTCCATAATCATTACCATAGTACACAGAGCTCGGATGACCTTTTAAAACCGTGGATAGTTTGTCCTCGTTTGTCAGAAGGAAACCAAATAACAGTTCCCTCTTGAAGCCATCTCAAACCTAGAGCGCGATTGGATGACCCCCGACCTTTTGAAATGTTATAATCACCCAGCAGACCGAATCAGAGACTAAAAAAGAAAAAGCGGTCTTCTGGGATCCGGATATCTGATGTGCCGCTGCAATCAGGGCTGGTTGCAGTCAAAGCCACAAGTGCTGCATTGACCCTGCTCACAGAACTAATGCTGTACAGACCAGCGCCGCTATTTTTAGAAATAAGGACACATAGTAGTCAACGTATTACTGGCCCCCGCGTACATCTGCTGCGGAGTGCATACTTCAGAGCAGTGATGTTTCCTCTGTGAGATATCTTGGATTTGAATAATTCAGTAATTCAATTTATATGGCTCTTTATGCAGTACATGTTCATTTTAAAAGAATGAAATGAAGAAAAAGATTGAAATAGTGACTTAGAGAGTATGGAGTGCTCTAGAAAGACGAAAGGGAAGGGTAAACTTTGTATATTGTTTAATTATGTCCTGTTAAGTCCTGCTCCGGCCAAGCAACTACCATTGAATTGAGATGAATGGGAATTCTGATGGATGTCTTTCTGCAGGCTTCCTTAAGTAATACTAAAACTAATGAATATTGTATAGATTTATTTTTATTTTTTTCCATTTGTGGAAAACGGCTATGCTGATTTCAAATACGTTTTAGTTTTTTAAACGCATTCTGAAGGGAACTTTTTTTTTAACCCCTAAATGGCTCATTTAAATGTCTTAAAGGTACATATTAGTAGGTAAGCTCTAACCTCAGTGACGGTTTCATACCTTTTTTTTTTTTTTTTGTGTGTGGTTTTGCATGCACACTGTGAGTTTTTAAGCGCGGAAGTTTGTATTCCCTCCATCTTTAAAGAGAGAGCGTATATTTGCGCGCGTCTGAACGTGTCTGTGCATGTTTCTGGGTATTTATGCAAGTGCATGTGCGAGTGTGTGTTTGTGGTTTACTGGTTTGCACCATAGATGGACAGTTAGATAAGCCCCCTATGTTGACACTAGGGTTGAGCATCTCAAACACACACAGTTAGTCAGATAAGTCCCTCGTGTCAGCAGGAAGCTACAGAGAGAACACACTAACATAATGGCAGTTGGGGGGTGCACTGTCTCGCTCTCAAACAGAGATAATCTAACTGAAAACAGACGTGCATGGGTCAGGGCCAGGAATACTTACCATAATGAATAATAATCAGTCCTGAGCTACGTGTTAAGCGGCTGAAAATAAAGTTTTAAATTAGATCGAATTCTTTCGTAATAGGCTGTTTGTGTTTGCAAGGGTTACGCAGTGCGTAATGGGGTGTGTGTGACACACACAATGTGTGATACAGTACACTGTGGACCCGGCTAGACTTTCCCAGCCAAGTTGAGGGCGTCGTATCATAAGGAATCATTTTTCCCTCAATCTTTTCAGATAACGGTTTATTGTACTACGAAACAATCATTCAGAGCTCAATACACCCACCCCGAAATAGTTTTATTGAAACCAAACTGTAAAAAATGAATCTTCGCTGCAACTTTCTGGCGCGGCGTGTAGCACCTACGGCTCTGCATTCGCGTCAATCCCAACATTGAAGATTATCTGTGAGGAGATGTGTGATCCTAACGGTTTCAGCAGCACAGAATGATCTGCGAAAGCTGCAGGGTGATTAGGGCTTCGGAGAACAGCTGATATTGAAAGCAGGGGCGGTTAAAACCTGCATATTGGACTTTATAAAGGTCTGGAAAAGACCGCGGCGCTTACTAACTGAACTGTATTTTTCGGGACGGAGTCACAGAAGCTCTGCTTAATTCAAAATACAGTGCTTTGTTACAAGCTGCTTTTTTTAATGCTTTTTTAAATACTGCAAAACAAGCTTATGCAGATATGAAATGCGGTGTTTGCACTTCATTCCCGCGTATAATGAAGATTCGCTCATCAAGATTCGTTTAGCACGATTTTGCTTTTGACTTATTTTGCACTGTTCAGTTTATTCTGAAGTATGCATGCATTCTCTCCTAAAGGGGTGCCTAATATGCTAAAAACATATTTTAATATTTTTCATCAAATTCGAATTACATTAACATAAATGATAGTCTGTAAATACAATCCAAAATTGAGAAATTTTACATAAGTTGAGTAGTTTGCATTAGTAGTTCGGTCAGTTAAAATCACCACCATAAAACATACGTCATACGTAAATGTTTAGCTACTTATCTCACTCTTTACAGTTAAAAGTGAAGCATTGCATTAGAACTGATATAGGATTACTTCTGTTGGATTGGCCATCTCATTCATTTTGACATTGAGCTCTTTTAAAGCAATGAGACAGGTTGGTCTAAAATGTAACTTTGAAAACGTTTTGCTATCCTAACAGCAGAGTGGAGCATAATAGAGGAATGCAAAGATAATGGCAACTTGTTTGTTGTTTGATTGCTTTTTGCTTAAATGTTATCGAAGGATCCTCATGTGCAAATTGTGTTATGTTTTTGTTCATATTTTTTACTGATTAATAATCATTTATTTACATAATGCATGTTTATTATTAGGTCATTTTAAATTATTTACTTATTTTTAATCATTTGAATATTTTGATCATTTATCATGGTTTTAAGTATTTTTATTGTTTATTCATTTATTCATATGTTTCTATCTTTTATATTTCTTATTAATGTTTCCTTGCTTATTTATGTCTGTTTGAATAGAGATAGATAAGGGCAAATGTTTATGGAAGCCCAAGGATTCATGGGATGTTGCTGTGAAGCAGTTTTGTATAACAGTACATGTTGAATTTGTACTTTTTCAGATGAAGTGTAAACATTGAGACATACGCAACTAAGATTGTTTACTCGCTTAACTTTTTATCATCATCGCTTTGTTTCCTGCTTCTGCTCTTTGGGCACCAACCGCTTTGCTGAATAGTTGTTTTGTTTCTGGACTAACTGATATTTTCTAAAGGGATCTGGTGTCTAAATATTATCTGCCGTGGAGATCTGATCAGTATTAACATTTTTTGTACATGTACAGTTGAGGTCAAAAGTTTACACCCCCCTTGTAAACATTTTTCCTGCTTAAATCATACAAAATACATTTGTATAATTATACAATTGTTTTTTTTTTTATACTAAACTGAATAAGTTTTACTTAAAAGATTTCAAAAGTTTACATCCCCTTGATTCTTAATACTGTTGTTAACTGAATAATCCACAGCTGTTTTTGTTTGATTTCTCATTTAGTGATAATTGTTCATGCATCGCTTGTTTGTTCTGAACAGTCTTCTGTTCTTCAGAAAAGTGATAAAGTTTAGGCTACCCTCTTCAAATGAATGCTGTTCATAATTTACAGCTAACTATTTGCTAAAATAACCTGAACTCATCAGCAACGGTAAAATATAGCTGCATATATGCTGAGAGTTGCATGTGTTACTATAAACAGCATGTTTTCTTTCAGAATTATCAATGGCTGGTAGAAAGACAAAAATGGGTTGCATAGAAGGGTTTACCTAAAAAAAAAAATTAGCATAAAGGTGTGGTAAATGTGCGAACGCTTACATTTTAGACACATTGTCAGTAGACAGCGAAGATAAATCTCCGGAACTGTTGTGCATCTCAGATCAACACACAGCGGCATTTAATTATGAATCCATGTTTTTAAACAAACAGCAAATCAATGATTCAGTGAGCCTCTCTGCTTTGCCACCACCCACTGGCACTGTGAGCGTTTTTTATCATTTAATATTTCACACTTTTTGTATGTTAGCTAAAATGTGTAATATATTTTAATGTATTTAGATTTGCCTTTTCATCTGTAGTTTTTTAATGAAAGTGACGCAAAAGTAGTGTAAAGCATTACAATTTATTACAGACATTATTGAAATTATAGCAATATTGTAATGTATCTGATTACCTTAAAAAAAAAAAAAAAGTATTATAATTTGGAAGTAACTGCCTAACCCTGCTCATATGTCAGTATTACAGAAGTTTGACATGCTCACTGATTCTCCTGAAGGAAAAGCCATGCAGCTGGGACGTGAAAACTTTTGAACAGAATGAAGATTTCTTATTTTGCCTAAATATATATAATTTTTTCCCCCCACTTAGTACTGTCCTTTAGAAGATACTGAGCCTGTTTCCCAGATAACAAAATGGGTTAAATTTATTCTGATCTTCAAATTCAAAAAGTTTTCACCACCCAGATTCTATGAGGGGGATGAAAACTTTTGTTAACAACTGTAATAAGATATCCTCCACTTAAATTGGTGTAATGTATTTAGCTACATTTTATTTGTAGTTGGTGACCTTTTCTATATTGTGAATAACCTAAAGTGAAAAGAAAAGAAAAGAAAAGAACAAAACAAACTTTTGGAAAAGGCATGAAGAACAAATCAGCAATGAAAAAGTAATGGGCTTCAGAGGTGCCACAAACTTTTTGTGTAATGTTTAACTGCTGTCAGACAGTTTGTGAAGTGTATAGGTTTTTTCTTGCTATTTCTTTATTCTCAATAACCTCTGTTACCCCTACTGTCTCACATCTGGAGAACATTTCCCTGCCTCACCATGGCCCTGTTAAACACAATCTGTAATCCTTCTTTTTTCTTCCTCTCTCTCTCTCTCTCTCTCTCTCTCTCTCTCTCTCTCTCTCTCTCTCTCTCTCTCTCTTTCTCTCTCTCTCTCTCTCTCTCTCTCTCTCTCTGTGTCTCTCTCTGTCTCTCTCTCCCTCTCTCTGTCTCTCTCTCTCTCTCTCTCTCTCTCTCTCTCTCTCTCTCTCTCTCTCTCTCTCTCTCTCTCTCTCTCTCTCTCTCTCTCTCTCTCTCTCTCTCTCTCTCTCTCTCTCTCTCTCTCTCTCTCTCTCTCTCTCTCTCTCTCTCTCTCTCTCTCTCTCTCTCTCTCTCTCTCTCTCTCTCTCTCTCTCTCTCTCTCTCTCTCTCTCTCTCTCTCTCTCTCTCTCTCTCTCTCTCTCTCTCTCTCTCTCTCTCTCTCTCTCTCTCTCTCTCTCTCTCTCTCTCTCTCTCTCTCTCTCTCTCTCTCTCTCTCTCTCTCTCTCTCTCTCTCTCTCTCTCTCTCTCTCTCTCTCTCTCTCTCTCTCTCTCTCTCTCTCTCTCTCTCTCTCTCTCTCTCTCTCTCTCTCTCTCTCTCTCTCTCTCTCTCTCTCTCTCTCTCTCTCTCTCTCTCTCTCTCTCTCTCTCTCTCTCTCTCTCTCTCTCTCTCTCTCTCTCTCTCTCTCTCTCTCTCTCTCTCTCTCTCTCTCTCTCTCTCTCTCTCTCTCTCTCTCTCTCTCTCTCTCTCTCTCTCTCTCTCTCTCTCTCTCTCTCTCTCTCTCTCTCTCTCTCTCTCTCTCTCTCTCTCTCTCTCTCTCTCTCTCTCTCTCTCTCTCTCTCTCTCTCTCTCTCTCTCTCTCTCTCTCTCTCTCTCTCTCTCTCTCTCTCTCTCTCTCTCTCTCTCTCTCTCTCTCTCTCTCTCTCTCTCTCTCTCTGTCTCTCTCTCCCTTCAACTTCCTCCTCAGTTTCAGTGACAGGCATATGTTAGGGTGTAGCGTCCGTGTGCTTCACAGACGTGCTGGACACTTTTTCAAGGCATGAAATGGCACCTTTTCAAATGAGCCAGGAAACCGTTTCATCCTTCTCGTGGGCCTTTAGTCTATTTTTTTTAGGCTTTTTTGCAAGCTTGCTAAGTCAGCTGTTGGTGTTCTGAATATGTTCCTCCAAAACAGAGCATGCATGGAAATCTTTTAATCGTGCTTGTGTACACACTCTGAGAACCTCAGCCTCACAGCTAACCCTTAAAGGGACAGTACACCCCCCAAAAAATCATGCTACTTGCTTCCATACTCTGAACATCAACAGGGGAAAAAAAACATACCATACAAATGTATTGCACATTTTTGAAAAATTTACTGATTTGAATATTTTTGGTAATTAAATGTAACAAATGACTGACACTTTACTTTGTATTTGACTATACTTTTTCTTAAGTACTTTTTTTTCATTTGATTTGAAGTACTTGATGGTGCAGTGAAACTTTAAACATGTATATATTTACATAAGAAAACAATGATCCTTAAACTTGAATAAAAAGTTTATATGAACAAATAAAAGTTTGTGTGTATTGTAAACTGGCATTACTTTAACTGCTGAATGCTTGCTTTTATGGTATATTTTTGTCAGACTTGGCATTGGTACTTGTCTGTGACCTGGAAAAGTTTTGCCTTTTTCCTCTGGTACTGTTTTACATGACTGTTTTACATTAGAGTATAAATGGTACAGCTGTTAGGACTATCATGGGTTTAATCAACGCAAAAGAGGTTTTCTTAGGCTTTCAAACATGAAGCTTGCGTGACTGCACTTGTTATTTAACATCAACCCTCACACACACACACACACACACACACACACACAGGGTTTGTGTCAGTTAATAGCTTCCCAACACGTCACGATCTGAAGATTATTCTTGCTAACAGAACACTTTGCAGCTGCACACAAGCCACTGTAGCACATGTACACAGACTCTCCTCTGAGTAGCTGTCAGTTACATGAAGGATTTCGGTTAGACTTATGTTGTAAAGAATAATTCTACATGCACAGGTTTATTGTGCATGTAGAATTGAGTCAATGAAACCTCATATTGTGGAAAGTCGAAACCTGCAAATGAAGCTATGTTGTACACGCATCAGAAGAGTGTGTGAATACATGCTTTAAAGTGCAGAAAGCTGTCTTTTTTTTTCTTTTCTTTTTTTTTTTTTTAGAAAATGCACATCACACATATCTAGTAAACCACTAGGTTGTACTGTGACATACTAATTAAAAACTGTATGCATGTTGAGTCAAACACGTATTAAAAGAAGTTCACAAAAATGATGTTATGTTTATGTGCTTAGAAAGCACTTTAAATGTAAGTAAAGTGTCTACTTTTAAAGTTTTAAATACGTTTTTGGAGAACAAAATATCAAAATTTGGTTGAAATAATGTTACATTGTCATTAAACAATACTTGTTCAAATTCAAACGTAATGCTTTTTTTGACTTATTACGCACATATTAAAACATAAGAATAAGGTAGCACGCTACATTTTAGTGTTTGTTGTAGTTATTAAATTAGATTTTTTTATTGTAAATATGCTTGAAAATTGTTACAATAAATTACATTTTAATGAGTGAATAAGGGGAAAATTGATCACAAAACAAAATAAAATTGCAGTTAAATTAAGCAGAAAACGTTTTTTTATTTAGTTGTGAGAACAACAATTAAAAGCCATATTATACTTTGTTTTTATGCTTAAACCCTTTTTTGTTTTTGATCAAAGCTGATTTGAAATTATTTTTTTTTCAAATGAGATGTATAATAATAGCAATAATGCTAGAAAACAAGCAAAATCATGCAAAAATGAAGCAATTAAATAAAAAAATAAATAAAAAACTCCCACGTAAATTATACCCAAAACTTTACATTCAAACACTGTGTGCACTGCATACTATAGTTAGTGCTGCGCTATCATTACACACAGCATTTATGACAGCTTGTGTGCTGCTATTCTGTACATTACACACAGGGTGGAGTGATTGAATTCAGCTTAAAGAGAAACATATGCAGGCTGACAGCACAGCTAAAGCATTCAAGCGTTTTCCATGCGTCCGCTGAGCTCATACTCGCTGTTACATTATACTGAGGTATCCTTTTCAAGCATCACGCCAATCAGACGCTGTCAGGGATATTATGAAGCGAGCCGCTAGCGCCTCAATCAGATATGCAGACTTGATATCCTCACTCGGGCTGGTTATTGTTTCACAATAGCTCACCAGAGTCAGGTCAGTTCATCGCTCTCAGTGAATTGGTTTCCAGCATACCAGCGCGCACGCACACACACACACACGTTAGTTTATGCAAACAAGGGTCCACCTGCAGGCCGTTTTAACAGCACGCAGCAGAGGCCGAGACACAGACAGGAGAAGGGAATTTGTTCTGTTTTGTCAGTCATGCTCGCGGTTTCTCCAGAGACCAAATCGACACGATTGGTTCATTGAGAGCAGCCCGGCCTGATTGATCCTGACATCTGGAACGGTCCTGAATGTAGCTTATATAATAAGTAACTCGCCCTTCACTTGATGTAAATCTGTACGAGTTTCGTTGGTTTTTTCCACACTTTAAAGATGTTTTGGAGAATGTAGCCATCGACATCCAAACTATTGTGAAAGTCAGTGACTACCGACTACCACTTTTGGGTGAATCTTCCCTTGTAGGGTGGCCACAAACATGGCACAAATTCATCATTTTTTCTCACTTTTTACAAGCTGTCTATGACAACAGATTAAATGGCAATTGTTTTTATAGCAATAATCGTTCTTTAACAGCCTTTTTAAGTATTCAGGACTTGTTTGGGCCACAGTTAGAGACTAAAACAATTCTTTTTTTTTTCTTTCAGTGTAATATTTCCTTGATAAACAAGATGACATGTAAAACATACGAAGTGTCAAGATTAAGTGACTTAATGCTTAAAACAATGACAAGCATAAATAATATTTCAACATTAGAGATATATTTTACCAACTTTTTTGGCATTAATTATATAAACGAATGTAATTTCGAACCTATTTTTTTTTTTTTCATTTCTATTCCATTCCGTTCTGTTCTCCCAGTGGAAAACAAGATTTGTGAATGTTAATGGCGACAGACCAAAAAATTAAAATGCGTTTATTAACGTGCTTCAAATCTCATAAATCCATTCAATAGCTTTGTAGGTAAAAAAAAAAAAAAAAAAAAAAAGTATGTCATTATTCACTGGAAATATTCCGTGAGCTGTTCATTTGAGAGCTGCTGTAAACGGATCACTGAGTCAGTGAGTCACATCAGTGAATCAATTGTTCTTCTGAGCCAGTGTGACTGAATAATTAATTTCTGAATGCGGCTGAAAGATTCATTCATAACTCAGGAGTTCAAGTCGAACTCAACAGTTAAAGATTATCAGTGAATAAGATTCACATTTTACTTTGTTCCTCACAAAATGATAGACATATGGACTGCCTTCGTATTTTGTTTTTATTCAATAAAATGATATTATAAATAATCGTCTTCATAATCATTTTTAGATGAATATCCCTCACCTGACTCTTAATTTATCTCTCTTTCTCTCCAGAGTAAGCCAGATCTCGCTCACTCCTTTACAAACACACTGTGTCTCTCTCTTCTCTTTCAATGGCTCTTTTGTGTTTTCTTGCTCGACAGTAAGTGAGCACCGATACCCAGTGGGACAGTTAAGAGTGAGAGAGGACTTAATGAACTTTCCCTTTCAGGGCCGTGATCAGCACTGAGGGAAACCTCTCTCTCTCTCTCTCTCTCACACACACACACACAGGGAAAGCCCTCCCGAATCAAGGGCCGGCTGCAGCAAGAAGAGCCCACTTAATCACAAAACTCATTAATCTACGCAGATCTCCCCTAACTCCAGAGCCAAAGCCCGAGGACGTTCAGTATGAGAGAAAGCCAACGGAATGCAACATGAAAGGAGGAGGTGTAGAGATAACAAGGAAAATATTGCAACCGTTTTGTTTGGTTTTTCTCACTTTGATCTTTGTTTCTTCTCGTTCCTTTTTATATTTTAATTCATGCTGCTTTGTTAGTTAGTCTTAGGCATTCATGCCGTAGAGTATACAGTAACCTGTTAATGCAAATAAATATGCATTGCTATCGCGTGTGGTGTGTGAGGCAGACCTTAAAGTGATGGAAGTGATGGAAGAGGCAGTCTTTTCGTGTAGCTAAATGTAACTAAATGCCAACGATATAACCGTCTCTCACTCAAGTGTCTTAAAACTTTGCCAGGTAGCTCATTATAATGTTGTAAATGGTATTATACAATGCCTCAAGTGATATGAGGGGCTTGGGCTTCTTTAGGACCTCGAGAGAAGATATCCTCCTCTTGACATATGACCTTTGGGGTGAGTTTACCCGCAGCCGATTCAGAATGGCAACGTGTCAATTAAGGTTCGAGGACAGATATTTTCGTCTACTAGATTCACGATCGCTGCATCTCAAGGGCTTTACTCTGGAAAAAGTCACATATTTGCGATTATGCAAAAAAAGGCTGTGAGTCGGTGCAGCAGGGGAGACTGGAGTTAGCTGCCACGCTTTCTGCTCGAGTAAATAATGAGAATAGGTTTATATTTTAAGTTGGCTTCCTTCTATATAGGTACTGTATCTTTAAGGCTTTGCTGTAAGTACGTTTTCACTGGTATTATGAATAAAATAGTTAATTGAATGTAGCGTGTTGAGTTTTCAGACAAACTGAAGAAGTAAAACATCTATTCCATATAAAAAATGAAAGCACAAAAGTTTAAAAAATAGGGTAAACAAGCATAGAACTGCATTATTCTGACCTGCACATTATTATGCATTTATAAATTCAAATGTCAAATTAAACCCACTTCCCTTACTACAAACTTTTTTTTTTTTTTTTTTTTTCACTCTTACATAAAGTAAGTCCTTAAAGTCAGCTCTGAAGTTCATGTCATGGTTGCATGTAACTAGAAGTTACAGTAATATTTAAATTAATTTCAAAGTAGTCCCTAGAAATTTGCCTTTGCAAACGATATTTCTAATTTCCATTTATTCCATAAATACTCTCTACTTGGTCTTAAATGGGTCATAAACAAGTCTTTAAATGGGCTTTATAGAGCCTGCAGGAACCCTGTAAAAACTTTCATCGCCTTTTGATAACAACAAAATGAAAACGAGGCTTTTCTTTTGCCGAAGCGAACTCTCTCACGTGTTATTTCCGTGTGGAATCGCAGGTGCTTTGTCCAGAGCAAAGCGCTGCATGTGCAGTAATGCCTTATGAACTGAATCAGTCAGATGAAAGAAGCCCCAGCGCTGTCCGATCTAGACCATCCAAATACGTGGCAGGAGTTTCCTATTGTTGCGAGTGATAAATGCTGCGCATGATCCCTCCCACTGTACATTTGGTATGTTCCCCATTTGCCTCATAAACAACATTTTTGAGTGACCTTCAACGTGCCGAGCCAGCATAAAATATGCATTTAAAAGGAATTGCTGAAATAAATATAGGGGCCTAGGTGGAGATTGCTTCTTTTGTACTGAGTTAGGCATGTACATGCATCACTGTCTACACACGTGTGCCCGAGCCCGCTGCCCTTTCATTTGCAGCCAAATTAAGTGTGTTCAGCACATAAATAAATGCAACCTGCACGCTGCATGACAGTCGCAGCTGCTTATTACACTGCAGCTTTGTCACATTGTTAACCGCACTTCCTGTAAAAAGAAAAAACAAAAACACTAAAAACAAAACAAAGCACGGCCGTGCATGTGTCTCGAGATGGCGTGAAATGATTACGGCTACCTGAATCCCGTCCTCGCCTCCGTCAGCGCTGTGTCTGGTGTTTGTCCACGGGCGAGACATCAGTCACAACACTGAGACCTGTCCTTGGCCATTATTGAGCGCTTCAAAATCGGCACCTTCGTTTAATAGGCTTTGGGAATTGTGCTCGGCCACCCGATGTAGATGGCTGTTTATATTTGAGAAATGTAATAAAGTCGGCAATTTTATTGGACGGTGATCCCTTTTGGGCTGAAATTGAGTTTTCTGGACTTGGCCCCTCACGCCCTCTTTTTCTCACAGTGATTTCATTTTGCAGATGTGATATGTTTTGCACTAATGAAATGCATGTTAGGAGATGTCTCCCGTTGGCCCTGAGAGATGGGGATGACTGCTATTGAGTGACAGGACTGATGTTAGCTGAATATATGGGTATTATGTGCCGTCCGCTGTCCTCTGTCTGTCTGCAGACTGGCTAGATTCACTGCATACTAAAAACTGTTTCAGTCTGAGTATCTGACAGTCACTGACAGAGCTTAGCCTAAACCAGGATTAGGCCATAGTTCAATTAGGGCACTGAAGTAATTTTTATGAACATGCCTTAGTGAAAAGCATTGCTGTTGTGCATCTTGAGTCACTGACATGTTTTAAGATCAGTCAGTGCAAGTTTCATTCTGTTGAAACAACTCAGATTTAAATGTTATCCTAGGACTGAGCTTAAGCCTCATCTGTGGAACTGGGGGTCTAAGTCATGGGGAAATCACTGCTTCTTAACAATAACCGATTCAAAATGATGATGATGATGATATAAATAAATAGCATCTATAAGGATACTACACAATCCACATTTTTATTCTTTGTCTGATTTAATGTTTTTGTTGGTCTTTTTTGTTTTCTTTTGTTTTCTTTTGTTTTGTTTTTGTTAGTTTTTTTAGTTTTGGTGGTGTTTTTGGATTTTGTGTTTGGTGTTTTTTTTTTTTTTTTTTTTTTGTTTTACTTTGCTCTGTTGTTTTGGTTTTCTTTGTTTTGCTTTAATGTTCGTTTTGTTTTGCCGTTTTGTTTTTTGTTGTTGTTGTTATGTTTAGCTTTGCTTTGATTGTTGCCCCCTCAAAACAGTCATATATTCAAATATTAAGCATTTTAATCCACTATGTAAAGCCTGAATGAGACTGCAACAGCATCGCCTTCATCAGGTGAGTGACAGCCTCAGTAAAGTGAGTTGAAATGGCACGCAGCTGTTAATGTCAGCCGGAGTTTGTCAGATAAAGAATTAATAATGCCATCAGCGGGTTTATTTGTGTGCAGAAATATTTCATTGCTCTTTAATGAGGCTGCATGTCACAAGTGTAAACTTAATTGATATGTGTTTAGGAATTTAGAACTCCCACACCAAAGAGCTTTTATGGATCGCATTCTCTCACGAAAGTTAATTACCAATATACTTTTATAATGTAACTGTGGGAATATACAGCCTGTCTGAGAGAGACCCGGTGATAAAAGACCTGGTAAAACGTTCCTTCCTGATAATGTTTTCTGGCAGTTGGTTTTAATTTGTCATTATGACTGGTATGACTGGGAAAACAGCGTAGCGATGCATGTGCATTAAGTCGCTGGGTGAACGTGCGGTGATTCCGATGTCAGCATGTAACAAAGACAGGGAGAGTTTTAAATGCTGCTGAAGGGACAGGTGTTCCACATTTGCTTAAGTCATTTCATGTTTGTGCAGTGGCAGATTTTGATGAGCTCCAGAATTTTTTTTTTCCCAGTGTAAACATGTGTCTCTATGCGTGTATATGTATGTATGTATGTATGTATGTATGTATGTATGTATGTATGTATGTATGTATGTATATGTGTATATATATATATATATGTGTATGTGCGCACACACACCGGCCACTTTATTAGATCCAACCGCTCATTGACGCAAATTTCTAATCAGCCAATCACTTGGCTGCAACTCAATGCATTTAGGCCTGTAAACATGGTCAAGATGATCTGAGCCAGACTGGTTCGAGCTGATAGAGTGGCAACAGTAATTCAAAAAAATAACCACTCGTTGCCACCGAGGTATGCAGAAGAGCATGTCTGAACTCACAACACATCAAACCTCGAGGCGGATGGGCTACACCGGGTGCCACTCATGTCAGCTAAGAACAGGAAACTATGGCTACAATTTGCACAGGCTCACCAAAATTGGACAATAGAAGACTGGAAAAACGTTGCCTGGTCTGATGAGTCTCGATTTCGTCAGAATTTGATGTCAACAACATGAAAGCATGGATCCATCCTGTCTTGTATCAATGGTACAGGCTAGTGGTGGTGGTGGTGTAATGGTGATATTTTCTTGGCACACTTTGGACCCAATAGTACCAATTGAGCATTGTGTCAACGCCACAGCCTACCTGAGTATTGTTGCTGATCATGTCCATCCTTTTATGACCACAGTGTACCCATCTTCTGATGGCTACTTCCAGCAGGATAACGCGCCATGTCATAAAGTGTGAATCATCTCAGACTGGTTTCTTGAACATGACAATGAGTTCACTGTACTCAAACGGCCTCCACAGTCACCAGATTCCAATCCAACAGAGCACCTTTGGGATGTGTTGGAACGGGAGATTCACATCATGGATGTGCAGCTGACAAATCTGCAGCAACCGCGTCATGCTATCATGTCAATATGGACCAAAATCTCTGAGGAATGTTTCCAGTAGCTTGTTGAATCTATGCCACAAAGAATTAAGACAGTTCTGAAAGCAAAAGGGGGTCCAATAAAGTGGCCGGTGAGTTGTACAGTGTTGCACAAAAAGTGCACAGAGGTACATCATTTTATAAGACCAGGTTGATACGTATACATGTGTGAGGAATACATTCTGCAATAGTCATTTATCAGTAATGGTTATAATAAAATGAAACTCATTGTGTAATAGTTTATGATAGTCAAGCAACATGCAGTAATAACTTTGCAGAATAATGTTGATTTAAACTGTAAATGTTGCTCATACAATTTGTTTTATAATGATTTTTGACCATTTAGTTTTTTTCAAATGTAAATTTAGCAAAAATCCAAATAGCACAATCCATACCTTTACCTGTGGATTAGGCTCTGTACAGAACCAATGATTATAAACAGATTATAACTCAAATATTGCATGTAGATGCGTCTAGAAAGCACATAACAAGTGTTCCTCAGAGTTGCGTTTTTCCATTACATTACTGTTGGCACAGGTTTACAGCCTCCAGATTATTTGATTTTCATATCCACTGGTTTTGAAGCATAGGTTTACAGCTCTTCTGTTGTTGAGAAAGAAGGCTATACATTCTCCTTTTCTTGTACGGTATATAGAAAGCATCTCTGTGGACTCGTGCATGCACGATCACACACAAAGGCTCATTCAGTTGTAGAAAATTACATATCAAACACCTTGGATTATGTGAATGGAGGTTATTTCTGTAGCCCGTTACAACCGAGAGCGAGTGAGAAAGAGAATAATAGAGGTGCATTAGACAAGCAGGGCCAAGCAAGAAGGCTCGGTCTGAAAGAGGGCACTCCGAAGAGGGCTATGGGTGGACGGGCAGACACACAGAAAGATAAGAGCTAGATAACAAGGGATGTATGAGAAGAAGAGAAAGCCAGCCTGGGTTTGGCTGATCTCTTGATCTTGTCAGCTGGGTGATGCTACAGACGAGCAGCATATCCCAGCATCCTCTCTAAATCCCTCCTCCCCTCTCTGCTGTCAGCAGGCCATCTCCGCTCTTCTTACGGGCCTAACTGGGCTTTAGCGCTGGCATGGGAAGCTCACACCAACTGATTGCTGTGAATTAGGGAGTTCTCCTCTAACACCCCTCACCGCTGCAGTGGCAGTGACAGCTGCGATGACATTCGCCCACTGACATCCCACTGTCAGCCGTCAACCAGCCCTGAAACTCAGTGTTAACACAGTGTTCGAATGTAACCGAGGAAGCGGCCAGCTGTTGTGTGTTTGCATTCGGGTACGGGATGTTGGGTATGTAGTGTAAAGTGAACGCGTGCACGAGTTCTCCGGTGGTGCTCATTAGCAAGCACCAAGCCGATTCCGGCTGCTCCTCACCTGGTTCAGGCTGTCAAAAGAGGATTATCAAATATTCACTGGCTTATGTAGATCTACTCTGCCTTTTTCAGATCTAGAGGGAGAGAGAGAGAGAGAGAGGAGCGATCGAGGAGACGCATAAGGATACCAGCCTGCCTGGAGCTGCACCCAAACATCAAGGGAGTCTGGGTAATGACCTGAACTCTGCTGTACCTCCCTTTTCCACTTTCTTCTGCTCTGTTCCTCGTCGCTCGAATGTACCCGCCAGGAACGTCTCCTCATTTGAGCAAAGACACATGAGTAGACATAAGCGTGTCGCAGTTTAGGGATAATCTTGCATTTTCTGGTCATCATGACTAAGCAGTGAACCATATTTCCAAATGAAAGAGTACTATAATCGTTTTTTCCCCAAAAATAATACAAAAAAAGAGTCTGGATTTAGCATTCCTTCAGCGCTCTCTCTCTCTCTCTCTCTCTCTCTCTCTCTCTCTCTCTCTCTCTCTCTCTCTCTCTCTCTCACTATCTTTCTTTTCCCTTCCACTTCCCTTTTCCATGATGAGATGGAAACTTTAAGTGGAGTACACATGCCCCAGATCATAACTGGCACAGGTGCAGCGAAACGTACTCTGTGTATGTGTGTATTCACTTACTGTAAGCGTGTGCGTGTGCACTGTAATTGAAATACCTCTGAGGGCCTCTGGTATGCTTTCTAATAGTGGCACAATTAACATGAAAGTGACTCTCAAATTCCAGAACCAGCTATCCAATCTGTTCAAAAATCTAAACCTTTTCCAGAGACAGAGGCCCTTAACAAACACATGTTTTTCCATCTCCCTTGCTCTCCCTTTTTTGGTTTTTTTGTCTCCTCCTTCACCGGCTCTCCAGTCTAGTTCAGTATGCCCATCTAACTTGTGAATGGCCTGTGAATTGAAGATCCATTTTTGTCATCCCACCTGTATGGAACGTGTGAGTGTGTGTTTGTGGGTGCGTGTGAACGCTGTCTAATGACCCTCGCTCCACTGCGCAGGCAGAGATGGAACCGTGATGTCATTTGTTTTGATGTCATAAATCGATGGGATTGAGTCTCCCAGGAGCTTCAGCTGTTCTCTCAGCTTGACGGCAAATTACATCACACTCTCATCACTCACCCGCAGATTTGTGTTTTTCAGCCACAGCTCTTTCAAAGCGATCTAGTCTCAGAATAGGACTGAAAATCTCCCACTGTATCAATCTATATCAGGCTCAATGCATCTCCTACTGTATCAGCGTCTGACATGATCTGTGAGACACCTCAAGCAGTTGGTATGAGAAACCTGTAGGTACTTTTTCATATTAATGTTGTATCTAGTGTGTATATAATTGTTTTATGTTCTTTTGACACTGTTTTCAAGTTTTCTCTGACTATTCTGTACTGGCCAAGGCTGATTTTCGTGCTGGTGTAATGGTCAACCAGTACACCAGCACCCTATGATAATTAACTAGCAACCTTTGATGGTCAACCAGTTTACTAACATCTTGTAATGGTCAATCAGTTCATCATCATCATCCTGTGATGGTCGATCCATACACAAGCACCTTTTGATGGTCAGTCAGCACAGTAACATCTCATAATGGTCAACCCACACACCAACATTCTGTGATGATTAACCAGTATATCAGCATCCTCTGATGTCCCACCAGTACACCAGCATCCTATGATAATAAACCACTGCATCAATATCCTGTGATTGTCAGCCATTGCACCAGCATCCCATGATGATCCCATGCTGGTGAACTAGAACACAGTCGTCTCATTCTAATAACATTTACAGTTTGGTACCAGCATGCAGAGCACAACAAATGTTGGTTACTGGCAAAGCTGGTCATTTCAGCAATATAGAAAAAGTCTTTTTTTTCCTTTTTATTCTAGAATAGTCCCTCTGTGTGTTAAAAGGCCTTGCCTAACCAGTCACCGGGGGATCCATTGTCTAAGACCTGCGGTAAATACATTCTCAACAATCAGTATTCAGAATTGATGGCCTGCACATCCTATTTCCTGTAGTGTTTGTTTTCGGCCCAGGGTTTGTTTGGATCCCCAAGAGCGATGCCAATTTATTCTGAGTTGTAAAAGATTTAGACTTGGACGTTTCAGCAGTCTGGAAGTGTATTCTCGTGGCATGTACACCTATGCGTTTGTTCTGTCTGTTTCACGCACACAATCTATACACACGCACACGAACACAGAGACAATTACCCTGAAATGTGTAAGACTGTGTAATAATTAAGCAAGGCCTTTTAAGTGTACATTGACTAAATCCAGACATGTTTATTCTATTGTCTCCCCGGCTTTGTGTTATCTATATTTAGTTGACATCTGTAGCATGCCATAGCCTTAAGAAAAACATTATATTCATAATTTCTGTGCCTTGTGTTTGCAATGTTTATGATTTTTGACCTTCAAAGCCTGTTGTGCTCCCTTTGGTAACCATCAAGGTCCTATTATTATTCTTTGAAAACAGTCTGGTTGGATTAAGGTCTATATTGAGATTGAGACCTACAGGGCAGAGACAGTTCTGTCCAGAGCTTTAGCTCTAACTGCTCAGGAACAGTTGTCCTTTTGTATAAGCTTTGATAAGGAATCCCATTTCATTGGGTCTGAATGTTTTTGCCTAGTGGTTAAGATAAGGACAGCTGACGGGAACAAGCATTTATACATGAACACGATTTGACTGTCCCCTAACAAAGGTCAGATTTCAGTTCAATGCCTGAGAAGTTCATGCATTCATTTATCTTTTTGCCGGCCCAATCTCACAGGAATTCATAAATATTTTACAAGGTGGCTAATACGTGAGAATTTATACGAAGTCACTCGTACAAATAAAAATTGTAAGTATTTTACGAGTTGACCTACACCTAACCCAGCCCTTAAACCTATCCATCACTGGGGTTTAGACAAATCGTACAAAATCGTATGAGTGAGGTCGTATGATTTGGCTGCCTTGTAAAATGCATATGAAATGGTTAGTAATTAATCCTGGGGGTTAAAGCTTTAAGATTTCCACTGTACACTTTTGAATCCATGGTTAACAGTCTTATTTCCAGACTTGACGTGTCAATCAAAAAAATTAACTAAAAAAAAAAACTGTGGTTAAGCAATGTTTTCATTTTTTTTTACCCATCATGAAAATGTCACACCACGAAGCTACTTTTGCCGTTTAATGTCTCCTAAAGCATAAAAAAAACAAACTTTGTGTTTACAGCCACATCCAACATTCAAACTGTTTATGCATATGTACAACTCATGAATATTTAATGAGCTAAGCACTATTTAGTGTGTGATTGGTGGTTTGATGCTCTCACTGTAACTTTCAAACACCGCATAGATTTACACTGTATATCTTTGCCACCAAAAAATGGTGTTAGAGCTGCAAAAGTGTTGCGAGCGGTGCTCTGAATCAGGTTTACGTAACCCAGACTTCGAAATTACAAGTGTGAAACTTTGCTTAACCCAGGGTTAAAAGTGTTCTTCATCAGAGGTATAAAAAGACAATAACCCCGGTTAAATGCACTGTGAAAAGCCCTAAAGAGACTTGAGAACGAATGCTCATCAGGAAAGGTCAATAATGGCCGACCTGTGGGAACGGAAAGTAACTCTAATCAGCTAGCTAATTTCCAACAACCACCTCAATAACAGTATTGATTGCAAGTCACAGCTACAGGTTTAGAATGAGAGATCCAAGCGAAAGACAAAGGAAGAGCGAAAAGAAAGATGACCTCTGACTTGAGCAGCTTCCATCTGTTCAGCATATTGTGGTTCAGTTTAAGGTCAGGAAAGGCCAAAGTGAGAAGAGAGAAGGTAGATAGCAAGGGAGAAGGTACGCTCCTTCTTTTAATGACAGTATTGCAATTCATTCCCACCCAGCGAAAGAGAGTGCATTCCGCCTGTGCAGTTTGATGAAACTCCACTCAAATCTTATTGCGCCACTGAAAGGAGATATTGTTTTCCTCTAGGCACCTGTGACCCGGCTCGCTTGACCGGCTGACATGTGTGAGAAGTGCTAAGTCAAAAAAAAAGTGCTCAGACCTGCATCGGGCAGTTTGATTCAATCTGCTCAGCAGCAGAAGCCCCTTCATCCAGATTTATCAGCAAAAGAGGACTGGATGAACAGCAGCGGAGAGCGTTATAGCAGACTGAGCTTTTATGTTCTTATTGGACAGCTCACTTTCAGTATAGGTACCTTGGTATGTCTCTCTCTGGATGACCTTATCTTTCGAAGTTTAATAGTCGTGCAAATGGCTGCCTGCCAGGATTCTATGAGAGAGATCCAATTCACTGGCCACACAACCTAGGTGGTCTAAGTTGCAATGCCTGCGCTCCATGAGAGATAACTACAAACACACACAGGCATTGTACAGAATAGTCTGCGAGTATCAGAAATGTCCCTGAGGGTTCTTTTTGTTTGGAAAGACGGGGGGAGAGAGAGAGAGAGAGATGGAGAGAGAGAGGGGAAGAGGCATGTGACCTGCTGTTGCTTGTTGTCCCCAATGAATAGTCATTTATCACACGGCATGCTGTCTAGTGTGTAAGGAATCTGTGTCCCTAATTACATTAAACTCACTTTGCCTCCAAGGGTGAAAAAGTTTGGATGTGGCTAAATATGATGCATTACAGCGGGATGCTATTGAAATTCTCATCAAGTTCTCGCTTATCAAAACTACTCCACCCTGTTGGCAGTTCGAGATGCCTCTGAATTAGTTAAAACATACTTAGTATTAATATGATGCATTATGGCTAGGCTGAGACAGAATATACAGCCTTTTTTCACATTTCACATGCTGATTTGGGCAGAAAATCTGCAGAAAGACTTCCAACGTAGTAAATTGAAAGTTGAATCAAATTAGCAACATTGTTTAGTAAACAGACACAAAATATGGAGAATGTTTAGAACTTTGCAAATAACAAGCAATTATGCAGTTATGCTTTGTTGATGTTTTGACACATTACTTTAGTCTATTAGTCATTTTGCAATATTTTAATGCATTTCAAAATACATGAATGACTTAAATATGCATGTTCTTTTATGAGTATGTAACATTTCTGAATGCAAATATGGATTTAGTGATTTTTAATGTAATATAGCCATATTACACTGCCTGTTTGAAATGTGTGTATATTTTTAATATTTACGTGTGTGTGTGTGTGTATATATATATATATATATATATATATATATATATATATATATATATATATATATATATATATATATATATATATATATATGCATAAGAATTATGCATATAAATTTTAATCTAGATTCTTCCCTGTTTCTTTATTACAGACAGTTTTATATGTCATTGACCCGTGTGCAGATTCTGTTTGGGTCTGGTTATTGCAGTTTCGTAAGCAAGCATAAGCTTTATAACAACTCTCAGCTGAGTTCATAATATATCGCTGGTGTCAAGTTGAAATGCTACACATTTTATATCCATTGCTGCTTTCTGATGAGAACGAAACCCCACATGGCTCATCAGAATCATGGGAAATATAGATCCAGTATATAGCAGTTGTTCCTAAACATCATCATCATAGTGCTGGTAATTATTGAACAGATACCGTGTGGGATGTTTCACGCTTTATGAATAATGGAGATTAAAATGAGATTGGATATGTCTTTATGGCTCTCATGAATCAGCCGGTATCCAGCTGTTTGCGGTGTAATCTCAAATGTTTAATTCATCAGGAAATAGATTCTGGGGTGAGATATTACTCATTATCTTTGATAGAGTGACATTTCACTGGTTGTCACATTTAACGGCCCTCGTTTCTGATTTTAGATGTATGCGAGGGATCTCCTCTCAATCTGCTGTCACGCATCCGGCGATAAAACAGGACCTCATTACTTAATTAAAGCTGAGGCCATTAATTAATTAAGTAATGGCTTTCTGGGTGTTAATGGCAATGCCTTCGTATTCCCTGCTGTTATCCTCTAATGATTCTGTGTGGGAACTTGCATGAATATGGTGACCTGACTTTAGGAGACGGAGTCTTCTTTACGCCCCCCCCCTCCACCCTCAAGTTCTCGTCTGACTGACTCTCCCAGACTGCAGGTAATGATTAAAGTCATCACGGCCCCATTTTCATTGCTCGTTCTAAGGGATGTGGCAGCCCGAGCCAAAATGCGTTTCCAGCACGTCTAGAATTCATAAACCTGTTGGCGTAGCACTCGGGGCATCTGTACGTTTTGTTTAAATTGGATGAAAAATAAAGTATCGACTGTGATATTGATCGGTCTGGCATTGCTGTAGGTTATAGTGCTCTATATGTACGCCGCTGTATACAGCTGTAAATGAGCTTTGTTGCGCTGGGCGTCCTCTCCACCCTCCTCAGCACATTACAATGAGTACACAGGGCAAGGGTCGCATTCGCCGCAGCTCCGCTGTGTGCACGGTAGGTGCTCCGAGAGCTTGCTTTAACAACCTGGACTCCATTAGTTGCTGACATTTCAGTGCACCGCTCCTTCACATTTTTCTTATTTGTTATCTCTCTTTCTTTGTTGAACTGCGTCCTTAGAGTATGTGTCCGCAAAGTGCTGTGTTGGCATATTACAATTAAGAGGTACATGAAGGTTAAACTTTGTTTTCATGTTAATTTATTACAGTAAAGGGTTAGCTCACCTCAGAATTAAAATCATTTATTTCTCCTTATGTTGCTCAAATCCAAATTTAATAGCTTTGTTCCACTGAACTCAAAAGGAGACATTTCGAAGACTGTTGGTTGCTCTTTTCCATGCAGATACAATGAATGAGAATTGATCCGTGCACACAAATATTGTGTAAATATTGATTTACATTCGTTAGAAAGCCTCTCTGCTTTCATGAACATGATTTCTGTTCTATGTAAGAAAGATAGTTTGGATTTTCATTAGGGTGAGTAAACGACTATAGAACTGAATTTCTACCTGGTCTCATGGCATAAACGTTCTTTGGTGCACTTTTTAGCGAGGCACAAAATACGTACCAACAAGTACATATCACTGCAGTTTCACTGGAGGCAGTAAAACTATCACGCAGTAAGACTATCATTTTTTCAACTTTTAAACGCATCACACACATCAAGCTTCATATCAACGGATTTTCATAGATGGTAGGTTTGTTCGGTAGCTCATGGAATATAGAGATGTACTTGAGAGGCAAGGAGCTTCTGTTCAAATCCTGTGTAACTACAGTTCAACAAAACAGTTCAGACCTGTGTAAAAGGAAGTTGAATTTGTTGCATCAGCAGATGTTCTTTTTTTATATATCAGTTTTGCATTTGTTAACACTATTCGGTAGGTTTAGGGTTGGATTTGGTGTGGGGAACATTTCCAACATGAGCATTAACTTTTAGCTACAGTCCAGGGATATTTTTATCTACAGTATATCAACAAAAAAATGTGCCAGGGGTCACGTATGAGCCTGTGTTTTAGCTCAGTTTTTTTTTTTTTTTTTTTTTTTAATTGCTGAGAAACGTGCAGTTAAGGCACATAAAAATGCTGTTGCACAAAAATCGGTACATTAGGTTTTAACAACATGGTCTCAAAAAAAAAAGTAAGCCCTATTCATACAACATGCAGTTGTTTAGATTGCTCGATTGCACTGCAAATGCAAACAGCGAGGACTTCAACTACTTCTATTTATAGCTATAGCCTAAAAATTCTGTTAAGTAACAGCATGAGTTTCATATAAGCGCACACGGCTGCTTTTGCTGCAGTAGTGAATGCTTCTCATGTTGTCAGCAGTATTCTTTTAAGCACACCTCTCAGTGACTTCTCCATGAGTCTGACCTTGCGTGCATCTGCGAGCGATTCTCTGTAAACTGTTTACTCTCTCCATGCGGGGGGTCTTCATTCGCTAACGCTCTGATGACATCTGACACATCAGTGATAGGATTTGGGCCCCGTATGCTGGATTAGCCCCATTTGGTTAGCATGGCATTATTCCATTATGAGTCCTGAGAGCCCACCAGCTGATGCTGCGTCTGTCCCGCTGCCTGAATGCAGAGATCCAGAAGCGGACGCATGAATGGCACGAAGATGGGCAGCCGCGCTCTTCACACGTCCTACAACAACCTTGCTGATTCTGTTAGTGTTAACCCTGGAAAATAATTACTCTCCACTTCACCTGATTTATTAGATTTGAATCTTCTTGATAAAATATGGTTATGTGTCACTGTGTCTGCAATGCATGGTTGTGAAAGTGATAAATTATTGTTCAGTCACTCACGCTAAGCCAAGCGTACGATTGTATATTCCTGTTTTAAACTAACCGCAGTTTACATTTATGCACACTTTAACCCATGACAATATTGGAGCCAACTGACTTTCGCTAAATAAATAAAAAAAATCAAACCAGCCTAAGCTAGTTTGCTTTCAGTGTTGGGAAGTAACTAGTTACATGTAATTAAATTAGTTATGAATATTTTAACAATTGCAAAAAGGGTCATGTTTTTTTCACACAAACACTGGGCCTAATTCAATTTCTGTAAATTCTAATAGTAACCGTTGCTTAAAACTGACCTTCACAAAAAATCTCTTCATAAAAAGGGCGCAACAAGCATAATTAGCATAATCTATGAATTACAGCTGCGCAAATTGCGTAATACAAGTAGGATGATTGGTTGGTGTGGTATTTGTCCCGCCTCTCCTCCATTGAACGGCTCAGTATAAACGTGAAAGTGACAGGCACTGCTTTTAAAATTTATGAGAACAGCTTTACGAACAGTTTACACACTTTTGTTCTGCTCATGTTTTATGAATGAGGCCCGCTGACTGCTTTAAACTATGAACCACCAATATTTTAGGAGTTTAGGCCTATTCAGTAACACTTGTTTACATATGCCCAATTTTTTGCATTTGAAAATAAAGGCCAACATTTATTTATGTCTGAATACGGATACAGATGGTTTTGTCACTGTAATGGATACACATAGCTTGACTGCACACCAAAAACATAAACTTTGGATTATACCTAGCAACACCCTAGAAACCAATACTCCACATACTATTCATATCCTTCAGTTCTTGTTAGTCTAGTTTGAGTTATTATGATGGCTGCGATGCACCAAGAACATCAGGTTTAAATATATTTGCTTACGACAGTGGTTCAAAATATAATATTGCGGTATGCATTGTCCCGATTGAGTAGCACATCCATCTTGCCTCTGCAGCGTATGTTTGTTTAAACTCACTCATAGCGTGTTGCAATGTCGGCACGGTCAAAAAACGCACAATGCAGCACAACATTTCTCTTTATGAATCAGTTTTATGGTCCATCTATAAAAGTGTGAGATCTACAGGATTTGCACCTGCAAGTTTATAGCAAAACACATAAATCTCTGGTTACCTCTAGCTGTCAGAGAGCACATCTCGCTATAGGAGTTCCACAGCTGGAGTCAGTCAGCTAAAGCAACGGGGAAGATGGAGGAAGAGAGGCTCAGAAGTCAGATCCAGGAAGCAGAGTTGGCGCTTTACTTCCTGTCCATTTTAAACCCACTCTGTTATTTGTAAGCCTTGTTCTAACTGAATAAAACATGCCAGTAAATAATGCAAATGTCAGTGGACAATGCTGAAAACTCTTGAGAAAGGTCAGCCGAGGCACAGGTTGCAGCGTTATCAGATATTCAGTTCTGATAAGAGGGACCCGTGTACAGCACGCCGAATCCCTGTGATTCATATTTCATTTTGTTTGCAGTCCAACAACAGTGGAATAATTATTGCGGGCTGAGTGGCGTGAAATATTTAGCTGTGATTTTAACGAAATGCTCATGAGGAGAATGTGACCCAGTCCTTCATAAGAGTATTTTGATCTTCTGTATGTTTTTATTACTGTGCTTTACATGGCTTTAGGGCCAATGTTTTAATGATAAGGAGCTGGTGGTTGACTTTGACGAACAAGACAGAGGGAGAGAGAGATGGAAGTGTGCGGACTCCTGTTCATAGAGTTCAGTGAGGCCTTGCTATGCCCTCATTAGAGTCAGGGTCTTCACAGTCTATACCATCATTGTGCGCTGTGTGGTTGGGGTCTCGCCAGTGGCAATGGAACATTCTGAGGAAAACAACATCTGTAAGAATGCTTCCATGACAAGGAGGTTCAGCAACATAAAGCTGGTGTACACTGCTAAGAAAACTCTTCAAAGTGCTTCAGTGCTCCTGTGCAGCACTTTAAGTTTAGTGAAGAACTGATCATTTTTTCTGGTATAGGGTTGAGGTGACTGTTCAAGATACTTCGACAATTACAAACGTTCTAAAAGTACCAATGAAAAAGTAGAAGTAAAAAAATGTTACTGAATGAATCAATTAAATTAAATTGGAAAAGGTAGGCTTCATGCCATCTTAAGGTTACATTAAATATTATATAAACGGTATCCAATAATAATGATCTGTCATAACTAATCTTTGTGTTATTTCCTTATTG
Organism: Puntigrus tetrazona; assembly: GCF_018831695.1. NCBI lineage: Eukaryota > Metazoa > Chordata > Actinopteri > Cypriniformes > Cyprinidae > Puntigrus > Puntigrus tetrazona. The sequence continues at coordinate 7,136,908 of NC_056717.1, read as the reverse complement.
CAATTTTCTTTTGTTCTGTTCAACAAAAAAAATCTTCTGTGCAACAAATAATAAATTTTGAAGAACCTGTGTGTGTACACGCACACAAACTGTCACCGGGGCTCCATATTAATACGAAGTTGTTTTTTCAGAATATCATCTTTTCGTGACAGAAGAGAGTCAGTATCTCTGATTGGTTAAAACATAAGCGTGGGCTGCTTTCACGACTTCTCAGTCTAAAGCTGCCACAGAAACGTCTTTTTTCAGAATGCCTATTCCAATGATATCTGTCTGACAGTAGGGACATTCTCAGAATGATATTCCAATATCTTTATAATACAGCACCATTATAATGTTTCTCCTGCAGCGTCGGTCTGTAAAACCCTTTTTTTTCTATAATTGAAACCTTTTGTAGAGTGTATGTGAAACTTGGCCAAAGCGAGATAATGGTCTGAATGTTTCTTTTATATATGGTAATGCGACCGCCAAGTTCAGGATGAATTATTTAAGATCTTGATCATAATAATACTGAACGTTTTTCTTCAGTCCAATAATTGCGCATTAGGAAGTTTTCAGCATCAGGAACATTGTGTGTGGAGCTGAAAGTGTCCTTTTCATTGGAGCGAATGCTAAATCATAATCCTGAGTTCCCAAACATTTCTTAGTATCTTCCAGTCAGCCTGGGTTCTGTGTTAGTGTGGAATTTTTTTTCCTCAGATTCTTAGAAAAGACCAAGATTCCTCACATAATTCAATAGAGATTCATCTCAATTACTCGATCAATTTAATTACAAACGTTGCCCAAGGATAACCATAGATCTCTTTTTATGTTAACCGTCTTTTCCACACTGCCCCTTTCTTCGTTTATGAAAAGCTTTAAGCGTGCGAGTCCACGTGTGGTTAAAATAGGAAAGACACCCTAACCCAGTTTTTAACGAATCTCAATTAAATTCAGATTTATTCTGTGAAACGCCTATAGCATTTACCTTTCTCTGTCTGTGTGTCCTCCTGGCAGAGTGTCTGGGAGCTGAGCCACTAAAGAAGGTGCGATCTATGCCCATAAATCCCCTGCCACCTGATAAATGCCTGTTTCATTTACATTGCTTGGGCTGAAACAACACACTCTAATGTATATTTAGCCCTAGCGAAACCACTTCCTGAAAGCTCTGGAAGAGAGCAGTCTGCTTCAGCTAATTACTGAAGGAATGTCAAAAGTGAGATGAGGACACTTTTCGGGAAAAGCCGGTTTATATTATACAGGCCTGTTGGTTTGTGACTACCTCAGTGTCCTAAAACATAGCTGTGTTTTAATTTAACACACACATTCCCGACTCACTCCAAAAAACACAGTTTATTATAGATAGATAACTTTCTCCATGCTGCAACGCAGCAAGGCATTTATTTTCGTGTCATTTTTCAAAGTTATTGCCTCAGATAATATTTGCAAAAAGGTGATGTCAGTGGGCCGTGTGCCAAGTGTTTCATATTACTTATAGTGAGAAGAAATGTACTGAGAATATAAACCGTGAGGTGAAAAGGTCACGGCTGTAAAGCTCTATACATTGATTTATATAGATTTTAGAAAACATTAAGGCGGCTGCATTTGTTTGGTCTGGAGCGAGGCCACTAATAAATGATCTGTGTCCCTTCTTTCCACTGAGTTACGGTGTGATTATAGCGTTCATCCGTGTGGGTCACGTTTTTAATAGTTTTCTTTCACGTCGCACATCGTACTTTGCGAAACCCGAGAGCACTTTCTACCAGAACGCTTCAAATCAAGGTAGCTATGTGATTTAATTTTGAAGCACCACCATTTGCCGTGTTTTAAACAGCCGTAGATGAATGAGGCAAGAATGAATATTGTCATAACCCAGTGATATACCGAGCCATTTACAATAGCTTTCATGATGCAGTGTGGGGAGAATGGAGGCCGTTGCCTCAGCTGGTGTTTAGAGGAGAGGACATGAGCAGCATTTGAAAACACCTGTGGGCTTAGCCGAAGAGATAACACAAGAACTACTATCTGTCAAAACAAGAGCCAGAAAAGCTCTCTCACTCTTTTTAAGCACTTTCTTGAACTCCCAGCCCTGTCATACAACTGTCAATCGGTCTAAGAGACACAACAGCCTCAGGAAAATATCACTCCATACATACACACAAGTGTAGCCAGACTTTTGACTCGCGGCGTAAACACCGGCCCTCATTTGAACTTATTCAGGCCAAGAACTGCCTAGATAGGAAGAGACCACCTAACTGAGATGTAAAGTGACCGGCCACAGTTTGTTTTTATTTACATGACTTTCAAATGTAGAGTTATGTGAAATGCATGATGACATAATAATTGACTACTGAATACCCACAAAACAAACAGACAATGACTGTATATAGAATATGCCATTACAAATTTTTAAAACTTTCTAATATGCAAAGTTGATGAGGCTCACTTTTCTGCTGTTCAGCAAAGTTTTGCAGACAAAACCCAGTCATTTCGTGAGGCATCCATGCAAAACTGGAATTTCTAGTGATTAGTAAAAAAGTTTTGATTTAAATCTTTCATAAAGACTCATAAACTGTATTTTTCTTTTATTACATTTTTTCCCCAGTGTGTCCTTACTCTTGGAACCTAAAGACCAAAGTATGATTCATTTTGGGTCTGCAATATGCATCCAGACTAAACACATACACCTGTCCGCAAATGCACACGGTTTATAAATATGGAACATACCTTGGACATTATATATCAAAATAATATCAATGCTATTGCACATCCGTGATAAATCACCACAGATGGCTTATACTGTAGGTGCCGCTCTGCAATCAAAGCACAGATGAAAAGCTCAATTAGCACGTCTCATTGTGCAGCTCTTTCTTTATTGAGCATCTATAGCATGGCTCTATCATAAAATGCAGCCCCATTTGTCATTCAGGCCGATCATTGGTCCTCTCGCTCACATACTTCCTGACTTATGTCAGTCTGGTAAGAATAGCTCATTTAATGACTTCCGATATGAGAGGACTTGGCCTCTCAGCATCATAATGCTCTAAAATTAATGTACGACCTGATTATTTACAGTGCTGGATGCCTCAAGATGCAGTCCTGATGTTCACTCTGTTTTCATGGTATTGATTTTTCCTCCAGTATCCATCATATCAATCCTTTCACTCCGCAAAGAGACTACAGACCCTGAGACACGGCGCCCTAAGTGGGGACGCTGAGACCTGTTCCCGTGACCATTTGGATGCTTGATTCATGGCTCCTGGTGGTCATGATGGATGGATTAGCCATCACGAGTAATTCAGTTAGCATCTTCAGGCCTGTAAGTAAGTAGGGGGGGACGTGTGGCGAGGTGGATTCCCTGTGTCCATTTGTGTCAGTGGCGGATTTCATGTCCCGCACTGACCTTTGACCTCTGTTCTGTATGCTTGTGTTTGGCTCATTTTTATATCAGCTCTCAGTCGAGATCTTTGCGTGTTGTTTGGCTCTAAGTAATAATGTTTTTTTCTTCGTCTTTTAAAAAAGGACATCAGGCTGCTTTATGGTCACAGGAAGTCGCTACGGTCCTTCCCAATCCTTTTAAAAATGATTTATCTGAGATTGATTCATAGAGGATGTGAACGGTATTGGCCTTTAAAGTGTTCCAGCAGAAGATGGTAGCTGGAAATCTGCTGCTTAGCTTTTGTGTCCAAGAAGATTGTGAGGTTTATAGCATGGTAACACTGTGGTTTTTTACTTTACTTATTTATTTTATAATGTAATGACTTGACTTGAATCCACATTTTAATATTTTTGTGAGCCGCTATATTTTTAAAAGGTAAAATGTATTATGCTTAGAGTTAGTCTTATATTATAATGAAGTGTCATTATGGAGTGTCTTTTAAAGGATGAAATTATTGTAAAGAAAAAAAAAACCCAGCAAAGTCATTTTGTTTTAAATGTTATAAATATATAAACCAAAAAATTTAAAAAATTAAATCATAGAGATTACCGCTGCCACTTTTTACTTTGGAAATAAAATTATATTATTATTATTAATATTATTTGTAGTTGAATAATTAATATTTTAAAATGTTTGGAAAATTTTTTTTTTCTTTATCATGATAGAAGTCAGCACATTGATATTTCAGTGACCTGTTGTTGGCTGTACTCAGAATCTCATGGTTATCATTAAAATACTGAGAATATCCCTGCTAATAAAAGAGTTGTTGAAACTGACAAAAACATTTGTGTTTACAACAGCCATGCTGTGGACTGTAGTGACGAACTTACGACGTGATGATGAGCATGATAAAAAAGGCAATGACAATCGCCCACTGTCCCGCTGAAGAGACCTCATGATCTGCATTTGTGTCCATGGCACCATGCTAATCTCTTCATTAAGTTTATGGCCGGTCAGCCAACATAACTCTTTACTGCGGCAAGCCCTTTGTTGTACGAACTCAGTAGTATGTTTACCAGTCGCCCTTGTCCTGGGGCCACTGCCAAAGTGTGTAGGAGACAACGGAGGACAGTGTGTGCTTGTAAATAACACCATTCTCTCAGCATGCCTGCGTGACCGTCTTACTATATGACCACCCCCACCACACCTCAAAACATTAGCAGAGGACCCCTCTATGCCCAAGGACTTGTAACCTCTGTGAACCCCGTGCACTGGAAGCTCCCTGTCTTCTCAAAGGGGGTCTGTTAGTCTCACTCAGCTTGTGTACAGCCAGCACACAGCTCGGGTTTTGTTTCTCGTGTAAATTTTGTTCTTTAGCCCTGTCCGTGAACAAGCCCCAGTTGTGTGTGGCGTATTTGAGAGAATGGCTTGGTGACGGAAGAGAAAGAAAGAGCAGACTGTGATGCGCTCTGTCTTTGTGTGGACTCCTGCATTCATGGGGCCCATGTGACTTCAACAGCAGGGCCTTTGGTTTGGCAAGGCATAACACCACTGCATTGTAAATACCCGAATGAGTTTGGACGCCTAATCGCTGGGCTTATTTTCATTTGAGACTGTCATGCAGTAGACTTTGTCATAGTTTTGAGATTCAGGATGGCTTTTTGTATGTTTGCTTGCTTGCTTGTTATTTGGATGGATGGGCAGAAAGAATGTATGTAGATGCATGGAGTATGCGAATAGACGGATGGGTGAAGGAAAGGAGGGATTATATGGATGAATGGATAATCGATAGATCGATGGATGGATTAATAGAGTGGTTGGTTGGATGGGTGGAGTATATGGATGATTGATAGAGTGGAAGAATGGGTAAATGGATAGATGGATAGAGTATGTACAGTAGATGGAAGGATTGATAGGATGGATGAATGGATAAATAGATAATGGATGGGCAATAATTATGGATGGATGGAGTATATGGGGGATGGATGGATGGATGGAGTGGATGGAATGATAAAGCGGATGGATAGAGTATGCACAGTACATGAATAGATTGAATAGATAGAAGGATAGATAGTTGATGGGTTAGATTGGTGTATAGATGCATGGAGTTAGATGTGTTCATAGATATAAATGGATGGATTGAAAGAATAGATGGAGGATATGAGTATTAAATGAGTATATGGATGGATTGACAGGGTTTATGGATGCATAGTATAGAAAGATGGATGGATGGAGTATATATATGTAATAACGTGGCTCCTCCACGTTATCATTACATATACTGTATATACTCCATCCTTATATGCGTTTAATGATAAGATGGATAGATGAATGAATAGATGTATTAGAGTGGATGAATAGATAAATGGATGGAAGGGGCAACTCTACAGATCTAACAAAATGCACAATTTACTTTTTTGTGCATTCAAAATCTACTTAAAACTGTACACAATGCTTCTAGGACTGCAGTGATGGGTTTGCATGACGCCTGTAAGACTGAAGTATATTTATTTATTTTTTATATGTATTTTCAGTTTATCATTATTTTAATTCAACTAGTTTTTTTTTTTTATGCAGAGTTTGTAAGTACAGAACGAACAAAGGAGTTTTAAGAGTCTCAACTTGTAATACAATAAAAAGTGATGAAATCAAACAGCGCAAAAGAGGGTCCGGGCCGCCTCGACTCGCCTGCAGCAAATATGCAGTAGCAGATTTGGGATCTGGCTTTGTTCTGCCGGCTTCTTTGTCTGGCTCGCTCTGCGTGTTGTCTGAGGTCTAGCGCTGCTTTAAAACAGAAGTCCTACTGGGCTCCAATTAAGACCAGCAGAAGAATTAATGAACAAGTCCTCCAAGTCAGCCTCAGCTCTCAACTGCTCTATTTATCAGACTGCTCAGGGGGACACATGGTCTCAATTCAAACCCACAATTTCTGTCTTCGCTAAATTAAATATGTGTAATTTATGTTTTTATAAACATAGATGACCTTGCCATCAGCTATAGAAGTTCTAGTCATTTGAATCTTTCTCATTTTTACCCCTCCTCACTTTGTGCTCTTCTTCATTGTATTGCATTTCATTTCCCACCATGCCCATAAGCCATGTTCAGGTTTCTCCGCTGACTATAAAATCAGATGGTTGGAGGGCAACTGGGAGAAGAGGGATGTTCCTCAGAAACGCATGCTGTTCAAAATATCGTTCAGAGAAAAGAACGTCAATAGGTGAAACAGACTTTGGCATTCTTTCTCTTTTTACCCCTCCCTGAATAGCTCGGGAAAACAGAGCAGCAATTTAAAGATATTTCATTTTTCCATCACAGCAATTTTGTACGTTTCGAATGTCGAATGCTGTTCTCTAGGATGACGTGCACCGATGTTTTTAGACGGTCTCCTTGGGAGAAAACCTTGAAGATAGAGGTAAAAATGAAAGTAAACGAAGATTTATGTACTGCATCATCTTCCTTTGCAAACATCGCTTTTAGATCCTCTGTGTTTGCTTGAAATTAATCTTGGGACCACAATTATTATCATGAATATTCAAGTTGTTTTCATCTATTCCTTCTCGAAGCTCCAGCTGCAAGCACCAGCACGAGAAGTGTATTATCTTGCATGTGCAATGTTGTGGTCTGAATTCATTTATACCTGTCCTCCTGTGTGCAAGCAAACATTATTTAAAGTCACTAACTCACGCCCTTTACCTTTCAGATTTCAGCATCTAGCCAAATTTTCCATCAATTTACATACGCATATTGTTGCATAAACAGAAGCAAGCGGTCCAGAACACTCCTCCCAGAGACGAAATAACGTAAAGACCCTGATGAAGACAGATCCTATCGTTAACTTTGCACTCACAGAGGGCCCCTCGGGGAACTACGTAAATGCTACTAGCCTTTTCTCTTAATGTAGGTGTCTCTGTTATAGATTGTTTGCCATTTTGAAAAATATGCAACCGTGTCTTTTGCCATTTTTTACATCTTTGCATGAGACACCGCCAGTGCTATGTATACTCAGTCACATATGCTGATACTCACTACCTGAGATTTGTGCTTGTATAAACATATTTAAACACACATATTTGTGTCATATTCATGCCTGTCAGCTTTAGTTTTGTGTGATTAAGCTTATGATGCACACAAATGAGCTAATGCTGCCACATTTACCTGCAGAAAAAGCTGTGACATTGTTAATGAGCGTATTTATGGCAGGTGAAATACACTGGGAAAAATATGCATTTTATTTGCTAAAATAAACTGATTGCATCCACTTACTTTAAACAACTTCAGTAACACTTTGCAATGTGTCATTTGGTAATATTAGTTACTTAAGTATTAGCTAACATGAACGAACAATGAACAATGCATTTATTAAAGAATTTATTAATCCTCATCAATGTTTTAATAAAAATACAGTCATTCATTGTTAGTTTGCTACTTCACAGTTCATTAACATTAAGATTAATAAATACTGTTGAAGCATTGTTCATTAATTCGTTAACTAATGTTAACTAATGAATCTTATTTTAGGTAAGCATCACTGATGAAAACAGCTATATGTTTTGTATAATTAATTTATTTTCCTCCGTTAATTATTATTATTTTAAAATTTTTGTAAGTCACTTGTTTTGTTATTGAGTGAATCAGTGTTTTTGAACTAATTAGTTGAGTGAATGCTTCAGTGCCAAATTCAAAAAGCACTAATTTTATTAATGAATTAGATTTTTTGATGAATTAGTTGAGTGAATTATTCAATGACTCATTCATCTACAGTCACTTACAATATTGAACAAATCGATTGAGTGTTTTCTCAATTTATCATGTGGGTGAATGATTCAATGTCAAAAACCCATGATAACCCAAAACCTACCTAGTTATCCCAGAAACCACACCAATCACCGCTGTTTGTGTCAAACTGTCAGCTTTCCTGGCAGTAAAGGAGGAGAAACACAAAGAAAAAAAGAAACCATCTCTCGCCTCGTGCAAAAAGAAAGCTAGTGTTTTTGTTTGTTTGTTGTTTTGTGTTCAATCAATACAGCCGCTTCTTCTTTACAAGGCTGTCAGCACTCCGTCAACAGCAGACACCTAATATTCTGATTTCATTACCTCCCCCTGTGCTGGCCCTCCAAAGATGGACTGCTCGATACTGGCAAACAAAGCTCACAATGCTCCTCATTCATATTGGGACACCGGTTGGGTTGGGTAGTGGGTTGTTCAATAGCTCCAAAAAAGGAAAAAAGAAAAACCTGGGTGCTTGTTTTATCTTGCGTCGCGGAGAGAGAGAGAGAGAGAAAGATGAGGTAATGCATGGGGAGCAAAGCAGCTGATAAAGAGCTTCTCTCTCCTCCTCTGCGCTCTCTCTTTTTCACCCTCACCCTCTGTCTTTCTTTCGCTCTCCTCTATCTCCAGGGCACAGACACAGGTATAAAAGAATCACAAATTGTTTTTGGCCCAGGCCCAAGTAAGCCAATCACTGTCTAACCGGAGTGATCTCATTCCTATTAAGACCATTTGTTCCGTTCTAAATCCAATATCTGTACTGTCAGTAATAATGCAATTTCAGAAGGAACCAGGCGAAAGGAATGAGGACCGGATAACTGGGAATGTAGCTAAGGTGCTTTGACCAATGTAAGCCTGGAAGCAATGCATTGTGGGCTGTATTCAAATTCATATGTGAATGATAGAACAGATATGACTGGAATAGGTGCCCTGAGAAATCACACTTGTCTCTAATGGCCTTCAGTTCTGACAAAAGCCAAAATAGGCAATCTGAATGCTAACCGATCAGAGAGCACCTTCTGTCAGTCATTTTTCATGTTTGGATTTGTCTTTAGTAAGTGGTATTTTGGAACGCTTGAACATTAATCGGATACCTCCATGCCGTTCCAAACCCGTTAAAGCTTAGTTTGTCTTCGGGGCACAATTTAGGATATTTTAGATGAAAACTGTGAGGCTTGTGACTGTCCCATTGACCGCCAAGTAATGGACACTGTCGAGGTCCAGAAAAGTACAAGTTCAGTCTGAAGCGTGAGAATACTTTTTGTACGCAAAGAAAATAAAAATAGCAACTTTATTCAATCATTTGTTTCCTTTGTGCATAAGAAAACTTATTGTGGTTTGCAGAAGAGCAAGTTTGCGTCTAGTGAATATTCTTCGAAATGCTGCTTCAATTACGCAGAGAGACACACGGACGATTATTGTATAAAACATATTCTCGTCTTCATGATTGACAGTCACAAGCCTCCCAGTTTTCATCTGACATAAATAGTACTTTGAAGCTTTTACGGGTTTGGAACGACATATTAATGACAGAATTTTGGGATGGAGTAGCCTTTTAATTACATGGGTCAGTGTTTAGCTGACAATTAGGTTAGTAAATAGCTCCTGGAGAAAGCTATTATGTATTTTTTTTTTTCTTCAAACCTCATGCAAAAGTTCTGTTAGCATTCCCTTTCATCTGAAAGATATTTACTCTGCAAAACCCTTTGCTGGCACCTATTCAGAGCCGATGTCAAAGGCAGCAGCAGGTCAGAACGCAAGGGCAAAGTCTGTTACACTCATATGAGGTCTTGGAAAAAAAAGAATTGTGCACTGGTAAAGCATCTGCTATTACACTAATGAAAAATGTTGCTTTCAAAAAAAATTCATTCAAAACACTGCACATACTCAATTGGCCGTCAATGCAGGAAAAATGTGGATGTGTAGTTACGAATGGCTCAAAAATTGTCTGAAATTAATTTTCCATAACAGTATGCAAAGATGGATGCTAATGCTAACAGCTTTCCCCGCTTGTTTTAAAGTTAAGTGGCAAAGTCGAATGGAATTCAGTACAAATTTAGATGAAAATACAGTTCAAATTAGTTAACAGACTATATCAACATGTTGTTTGTAGTGAAAATAGATGTTAGCTGATACATTTGAGTTAAGTAGGAGCCTCATGAACTATTTTGACTGAACTCACACCTAGAGTATGAATATTTCATTTTATCAGTCACTCACTGTCAACTACATAGCAATCCCAAGTTGATGCATCAACATTTTGCTTTAATGTAATTTCATATTCTTGACATTTCTTCAACTGATATTGCTGTCTTAGCACAGCTGTATCTGCAGGTATCTCCCATGGTGCACTGTTAATTGTGAGTAGCTGGCTCATATCTACGCAAGTGATCAATAGTGATTTCCCAGAGTACCTAGTAAATCATGAGAAAAGTCAAACAAACATGTGTGTAAACAAACTCAGCAGTACTCAACTCCAACACAGCACATGTGATTTGGCTCGTCTATCTCTGAGGACCCGTTCAGAAATAATGCTTTTGTTGGGAGAAATTTTGCAGATACGCCTCCGGTCCTGTTTATGAACTAGGAAGTGCAACATTTTGATTATCTGCCTGTTTTCAGAACATGCAGTCTTTTTGTAATTTGATAAAAAAAAAAAAATGCATTCCCTCAGCATTTGTACTGTTTAGAAATGATTGGTAGCTTATCGCGTTAGTATGAAGTGATGCTGGCTCTTGTCTTGGGAGAACTCAACCCACGCTAGCCTTGAGGGGCTCTTTAATGCTGTTGCTGTGGCTCAGTGACTCACTTCTCCCTAAAAATTGGAGTTTAACAAGTTTTTGTCTGAAGCTTGTTGGGTGTTGACAAAGTCACGTTACTTTAAAAAAGGAATTGGTTATAGTTACTAGATACATCTCACAAATAGTAAGAGTTAGCAATTGAGTTACATAATTATGAAAGTAACTAATTACCAAGGAAAGTAACTATTCAAATGTCAAAAACATGGATGTCGTCAATATAAATGTTAAATGAATGAACAGGAGACGAAATGGAATACATTATTATTATTATAACACTGTACACTAATCTACAGTATTTTAATGTTTTTGTGGGACAATGTGAGAAACGCCAATCAAATATAATATATTATTGTAAAAATGATCAACTCTCTTGGTGCTTTAGATATTGTCCCAAAAAATTAATTGTGAAAACTATTGAAATTGTGATGCTACTAATATACTACTACAATATAGTTTACATGTAGTGTCAATTCGGCTACCTGAGTTTATGGTATAACTCGTATATAGGCACATTCATGCGCATTCATTAAGATGAACTGAGCCTATAATAAATTGTAGTAATGCCGCATTTTATTTTCTGTAACTGTAACGTTGTAACGGGGTAAACAGTAATTTGTTTAATTGCTTGTTACTGGAAAAAAAAATAATAGTGAGTAAATAGCGCCCCTAAAGGCCTCATTACTGGGCATGCTAATGGATAGCTTTTTCCAAATATTACCTCACTGAAAGACACTACTGTATTAAATATGAATTAAACACACTTATATTAAAACTTAATGCAATATTTATGTTTAAAATAAATACCTAATATAATATTTATTAATATTAGTACATGTTTAATGTTTGTGCTTCAAACATAATCAGGTTGCAAGCTGTATAAGGTTTAAAAATATACATTTTCTTTTTCTCTTCTTCAGTAAGCATTGTTAGTTTGCCATATTTTGAGTACAAAAGTGCAACTAGGTTAATAATAGGTTTAGTTTAGTTCACACTTTATTTCACTGTACAGTTTTTGCTGTCAACTAACCATTAACTATGACCTTTGCCTCAAACTTCTTATTTGCTGCTTATTAATAGTTAGTAAGGTACAGTAGTTAAGTTTTGGTATTGGGTAGTATCTGGGGTTATAGAATATTGTCATTCAGGACATGTGCTTTATAAGCATAATAAACAGCCAATATGTTCATAAAAAGCTTGCTAATAATCAACTGGTTAATAATGAGAATTGGTCTCCATACTAAAGTGTTACCCTGTTTTATGTCATTTCTGTTGCTATTACTTTGCACTTTCATGCAAACAATGCTTTATTCACAGTTACATCACACCCTTCCCACATCCATTTCTGGCATGCTCGCATGAAAACCATGCAAAAGTAACCAGATTGATCTTTTTAGCTCATTTCAGAAGTTTAAGCACTGTAGATAATTACATCTTTTAAAGCACGTCAGTCCCGATTGGATGAAAAAGGCTATTTTTGAAATCGGAAAGAAAAGACATTTGCCCACTTGGCTCCTCAACTGGCTCCTGAAAGGGCTGAATAGCTCTAGCCTAGAGAATAGCGATGTTCAGAACAGTAATAAGCTGAATGATTTGCACACAATGAATCATAGGTGGCATAAATGGCCCGACTGGTTCACTGAATATATTGTCATAGCAGAGCGAGGACTGCTGCTTCATAAAAGCCATTGATGCTGGCTAAAGTCTTTATAGTCATCTTTTACGAAACAAGGCTTGGCTGGACAAGGGTCATCTCGAATGAATTAGAAGGCCAGGCTTGATTTATCTGCTGCCACGGACGGCCACTCTCATGTGTGTTTGGCTGCTAATTAGCACCGGCCCTCCTCTGGAGTGTCACCTCAGCAGGCCCACACAAATGGACAGTGCTTCATCTTGCCCAGAAAAGAAGGGCTTGCCACAAAGAGGGTCTTAAATTACGGCTGTCACTTTAAACACGGGGTCGCCCAGGGCCCGCTGCATGCTGGGAAACCCTGAGGAGGCCTCTCTTTGTCTGAGGGGGAAGGCTGGTCACAACAAACAGCAGTTCCTTCACGCTGGCTGCTTTGAATTCCCCTCACTCGACCTCCCGTACGGACCCGGCTTGAGGCGCAGCACGCTTAGGAGTAATTCAGACTCCCTCAGAGTGTATCGCCATGCTGTAATCCATAAATGCATGACTGTCCGAAATGAAAGGGATGGTGACGCTGTAAAGAATACGGTAGAAAGGAAGCGAGGGATGCAGGAAGGAAGAGATAAATAAAATGGCAGACCTCACTTGTGTGGGCCTCAGTGTGAGGCAGCGACTGAAAGGCCGACCGATACGCTGCCTGAGGAGAAGGATACAAGACCGTTCTAGATGCGTTTCCTTTTCTAGTTGGACTTTTGGTTCTCCCTTGGTGTCGGTTTCTGTTCTTTTCACACCGCTGCATGTGCCGAATAAGAGCAAGAGGTGAAGTTCAAGACCGGTTTTTACATTTCAATGAGGCTTATAGTGTGCTGCCTGACATTGCGGTGGTCAGCGTCCCATCCTATGCTCCTGCAGGTGGGCATTAGGTGAAAGAAAGGAGTTTTAAATCTTCCCTCACCTTTTCTCACATCTTTTGAAGCTGTATTCATGCTGATGAATCTCAGAAGCGGCTCCCCTACCTCGCACCCCGGCTCCAGATAATGTATTGTCTCCATAATTGGTCTTGAAGTTCCCAGGAACTTGCTCTCTCACTTTTAACAACGATAAAGACTCTATTGCAGCCGGTGAGGTTTTGAATCATTAAGATTCTCCTTTAATCTTCTGTCTACGTGCTGAATGTTTTAGGTGTATGAAGGAGGTGTGCGTCGTTGTGAGAGAATATACTCCTGGTGGTAGTGTTCACAGTTCATCTCGAGTTCACTGTCAGACCTGTTTCTCTCATCACCACTCTTCTCTAGAGGGTTCTCGTGTTGCAGAGTTTAAAACTTTGAATTCTCGTCCTTTAAAATCAATATTGAAGTGTCGTTAATCACTGGGATTTCGAATAATACACACTGGCTAAGTCTTACGTTAGTTAGTATTAGAAAATGCCCTGGTTTGTGCTCTCCCACAGCACATTCATCAATTGCACCAAAGTTGATCGAGCAACTTGGCAGTGTAGAAAGCTCACAAGTGATGTCAATTTAGAGTGTTTCATAAACCCATTCAGGCTGTTTTTTTAACTACTGTAGTTTGGCTGATTTAATGAAAGAAACTGACTTGAGTAAGTAACCCAGGCCATACTGTTCTCACTTGAAAAACCGAAGCATGGTCAAGTGTCTTTTGCATGGAGGGCTCCTGGAGAGCAGACGATCTTGCTCTAGTGTGTACAGTATGAAGAGGTTGGATTAGCTGGTCCAGGTGTGTTTTACTCCTTCAAAGTTTTCCTTGACTTTCACATGCTCCTACAACAACTTCTTCCTCTTCAAATTCTTATTTTTATTTTAACTTCATTGACTTCTACTACTCCTCCTTCAACATCATCTTAGACTTTTTCTTTGAATTATTAGACTTTTTAAATCTTTGACATCGCCAACTTCTTCTTCAACTTATACTGCTTCTTTGACTTCTTCAACGCCTCCTCCTTACTTAATCAAATTTTACTGTTTCTGTGACTTTTTCAACACATTTTCCTTCTTTTTCTACTTCAAATTCCTCAACCTTATCAAAGGTTGCTCAATGGGTGTTTTGAAGTATTCCACGGCCAAATCATCCCTTTGTGTCTGTCACATCCTTAAAGCTCAAAAGTTTATGGTTTTAGAAACTGTCACCTGAAGAAGCTTGTCATGCTCCAGTTTTTGGCACCTTAGGAGTCAGAATGGGATGTTCAGGATTGGTTTATGCCGGTTAGGTCCTGGTGCATAAGTTTAGTCACAAACCTGATTTGAACATACATGTTAGTGTATTTATGGTTGACCTAGGCAGTTTATTTAAATTAAGCTAGTTATGCCGTCTGGTGTATCCCATACATGGGATTTCCAATGAAAGCATAAGCTAGTAAGGCAGACTTAACTGTGCTGAACAGATAGTCTCACAATATGATTGTAGAAATATTCTCAGGTAAAATGAATATACATGTTCTCATATATATACTTCACAAATAAAAATCTAAATCATTTTAAAAAATAGCAATGCTAAGAGAAATGTATTGTAATTAATCTAATATTTGCTACTTGCAGTGACACTTCTGCTCAATGCTGCAAATTTCCTTTAGATTTTTTTACATGTATATATGTTTTATGAGATTTTATGGCAAGTTCAGGGAGCTGACTGTACAGTTGTGCGTACATTCATCAGCATTTTATTTCATTAGTGAAAGAGCCTATTCTCCAAGCCCTTTTTGCTATAAAGACCATTTGTTCTGGGCTCCGTATGTAACACGAGCCACTGTAACAGTCCTTGGCAGTCTGAGATACTGGCCCTCTTCCCCTGCAGTGTACAGTAAATACCATGTTCAGCACATTAGCGCAGCTATACCTGCCCTCATCGCTGGCAGATGTCTGAGTGGAATGCAGATAATGAGGAGGAAATGTGGGGCTGTCGAGTGGGTGATAATGCTCTTGGGAGGGGGGGACACGGTTAGGGAAACCAGAGATGGTCCCGGAGACGGACAGCCGATGATGTGAGTCCTACACCCGAGCGGAGTTTGCAGCGTGTGGGATTCTGCGGTATGCGCCCTACCCAGTGAAACAGGCTTCACACTGAGTGACACAAGGGCACATCTGCCTGATCGAGAAGCAGTTCTAGAGGAATTAATTGACTTTCTACACCTGAAAAGTAAGCAGTTCACACATCCCATTCTGAAATGCTCTGAAACTGGGTTGTTTCTAGAGTCACTCCCATTCAGAAAACCTTTCTTAGGTCTGAAAAGTAATAATTACTTCTCTGAAATAGGGCTTAATAGGTATGGTGTTATTTGTTATACCACCCCTTGTGAAAAGTACACTTTGGCATACTTTAAAATTAGTCATTTTTTTAATAACACACTTTAAAAGAATATAATTAAGTGTGAACTGAATGTACCGTTTTCATGCTTTATAAACCCTTTTAACTGAACTTTTTAGTGTGTGTTAATTTAATTAGGAGTAAAGTACGTGCGATTTTATAATTACATTTGGTATTTTTGAAATATGGTTTAAATGTACTGCCAAACGTACTATATATATATATATATATATATATATATATATATACAAAGCGTATTTTACAATAACAGACTACAGTTAGACAATAACAGACGAGCACAAATATTTTTTAAATGCACTTTAAAGTAAAAAATAAATAAAAATATAACCGTTTTTATTTAAATCCAAGTGCCATTTTCAAAAGTGTTGGATTTGTATTAACAAATGCATTATGTATATATGCGTTTATCTATTTAGGTCTTAAGTATATATTTAAGACACACTGTTTTTTCCACAATGGACAGAGATATACTGTTTATGGCAATCAGTTGTCTTTACAGTGTTGTGTTATAATGATAAAGAGTAGTTAAAAATAAAGAGCCCAAAATTAGTTTAGCATAACAAAATGTATAATCAACATTTGCTCACAAATATAATTGTGAATAAGTCTTTTGATTCTTGTTCTTTAAATTCCAAAAAAAGAAAGAAAGAAAGAAATGAGCATGATCAAATGACAGTATTCTTTATTTGTGAAGTATTGGATTCACCGAATTACCCCAAAATAGCCATTGCCACATTGTTAATAAAATGCAAACATTCCTTTCAATGAATTTCCAGCACAGTTAACTATATCATGATATTTACAGTTACAGTGATATAAGATTGTAGTCTTTCCACCCACTCCTGCTGTGACCAAATAAGGGAACAAATTTAGCCTCGTATCATTTTTTTTTCTGCAGCCACTGTTGCTTTATGCCCAAAATAAGAGCAGGGAATGTGTGCAGTAAAAGAAAGCCAGAAGCACTTCCTCATTCATGTATTTTATTTTCTACTGGGACGGTCGGCGTCTGTTTGTTTCACAGCTCACTGTTGCCCCCTATAGAGACTAGAGTGACACTTCCTCCTCAGACTCTCTCCGTCCTGCCAAAGGATCCAGTTCCTTCTCAGTAATCTCTCTGACATCTTGGCTGGAGATGATTAATTGGCATTAAGCACATTAGTGGGGGTCTAAATTACCCCCTCCACTCATTAACGGCGAGGCCGTTCATTTCTCAGTGCGTTTTTAGACAAGTGTGGAATCTGTGTGACGCAGGCGGACCTGGGCGAGCGCTCCGCTGGGGTCTCACTGGGCCCTTCATCAGCCACTCCATCTACTCGTTCTCATCAGAGCATAAATGGGATTGTGATGGTGTCCCGAGCACGTCTCAGATCTGTCTGTCTGCCCACTAGAGAAAAGACAGGGACTTGCCAGACCCGAAAGGTTGCGGCATTAGCGTACGGGCGCAAAGCGTGACAGCTTATTATACAACTGTTTCCTTAGATGGATGAATTTCAGGAGCCATATCTAAGCACTCAGCTAATTGTTAATGGACATCCTGAGATGACTGGAATTAACTCTTGCACTGAACTGTGTCATTAGAGTTACTGTGTAGTGTCTGCTTTCACACCATTTGAATCATTTCCACATTTTGGTGAGAATGGAAAAAAAAAATATAACTCCTTTTTAATCAGATTCTTTAAACTCTGAACATCTACATTTGTGTCTAAGTAACCAAGTAAAAGTAACAGTGATACAAATGTAACATTATTTAGCAGCAAAATAGTTCAATTGTTGTCATAATCGTGTAGCTTTTCTGCTTACAAACCACTTTTTCCTCCAAGCAGTGATGAATGTAGCAAAACAAAATGTTGCATCACTCTTTGCAATATAACATTGTATTGTGCAAAGCCAAACAAGCTAAGGAAACCCTTTGTCTTTTTAAACTCTTTCTCTCATATTAAGTTGAAAATTATTTCAGTGATTTGTTCGTTGGGTTGGTTTACATGAACTTACCTTTTCAAAAACAATGATTTATTTCCCTGTATTATATCACATTATCCATTTGGAGCAAAACGGTTAGTTAAATGCAGCTATATATCATGGTTTCTAACCTTTTGTGAACTATAAGTCTAAAAAGCACTAGTCAAGTAACTTTGTCACCCTAATTGAAATTCATTAACTCGTTCATAAACCCTAGCCACTTATTTTTTTTCCAAAAGAACTAACAAAAAAATACTAAACTGCTAGAAAGCCATTTATAGTTTGAAAGGTAAGTGTAGCCGGATGGTTGAGCTCCATGGTTTTGGAAGAATCCTAAATTCTTGAAGGAACAGTTCACCCCAAAAGATTGAAGACTAACACAGAAGAAAAAAAAGCTGATTAAGTCATTATTATTGTGTCATGGACTATTTTAATGTCCCTACTAACTTTCTTGAGCATGGTAGTTGCATTGCGGTCTATGCAGGGTGAGAAAGCTCTCAGATTTCATTAATATATAATAATATATATATTATTTGTGTTCTGAAGATGAACGAAGGTATTATGTGTTGGGAATGACATGAGTACATTTTCCTTTTTGGGTGAACTCTCTAACACGGAGAACCATTTCAAAGCGATTCTTCGAGATGATACGGTTCTAGAACTGTTAAAGAACCATCTTTTGTACAGCTCCAAAGTAGCTTCGCCAGCACTGATTCGTATATTCAGTGCCTGAAATCCATTTGTTACCTCACACAAACAGCACATTTCCATGCCAATCAGTGAAAGCAGTCTTCTGTACCACACTTATTTATCTTCTACAGCCGTTCATTCCCCTTTGCTGGTCCCCCTCCACTGGCTTTCACTGGCACTTAATTTCTATTAATGGCTTTGCATTCTCAGGTTTAAATAAAATTGAATGTTAGACGGGGCGCATTCGCTGCACATGAGGAAATATGCATTGGCCATTATCGCCCATAATGTGTTGGCTCACAAGTAATTCCATTGTGTTCACTGTATGTTTGAGTGAATCATTTGAATGGGGAGATTTATCAGTCTGTCTGCATATTTCAGGCCTGTGCTGCATCCTACGCTGTTGAGTTTACGACCTTAGAACCGGTTCAGACAAGCACATTTTGTCTCATGTTGTGACCAAACTGAAACATGTTGTGACACACTGAAAAAGCGTGGTCCATGAGTTTATCTCATTTCTCCTTGCTTAAAGGACACCTTAAACAAAAAAAGGTACAGTTTACTCATTCTCCCCTATGTCATGTCTTGTTTTTGGAGTGTGTGAACTTGTTTGTGCACTCCAGAGAGTTCTGGGACTGCCCAAAATAGAAGTGGGTCAACTCCATACTAACACAGTGTTTTAAAAGTGTTTCCCCTGGTGCTGTGCAATGGCTTGACTGTAATGTTTGACTGATTGCTGTCTGCAGCGCTGAGACTCGACGCAACAATACTGCTATTCACTTTTGCTGACAGCAGGTCTTTTAACCCTCTGTCTGTTTCCCCAGTGCTTCCTCTCTCTGTTTTTCCCTCAACACACACACATAGGCCATATGTGTTCATATATTGATCCGCACACACTGCACCATGCAGTTCTGAACAATTTAAAAAAAAAAATTCATTTTAACCTTATCCTTATATTTCATAAATTAGCTGAAAATACTCAATAAAAACAAACCGAAATCTTTTCAGTATCTTAACTGTTTATCCTGTAGGTGACATATAAAATGGAAAGTAAAGAGAATTTAGTTTGACTATATAGTTCACCAAAAAAAATGTAATTAAAAAATAAACAAATAGACTGTTAGATATGATAGAATGAGTAAATTGTATACAACTGAAAAAAGACATTTTAAATATTGTTTATACTGCAAATATAAACTCAGAAACTCAATTGCATTCCATCATGGACTATTAATATCTAAATAAAAAAAAAAAAAAAAAAAAAAACATGCTATGATTAAGTCAAGAAATCACCTCAGGAAGCATTATAAAATATTAAACTGGTATGCATTTTCATCTGATTGCAAATAACTTGAAATGAAGTGCCCAAAATATTAGTCAATTAACACTTTAGTATGTTATTTATGTAACAAGTACTTATTTAAAAAGTATGTTTTCACAAGTGCGTCTCTTTAAATATCCATCCTCTGCATATTTTTCTTAAGTGATAAAGACCCCAGTAGTGTTAAATATTCCTTTCAAAACCAATCAACTGAACTTCGATTGGCTAAAATACAAAAGTTTTAAATTATTTGAATTAAAACCCTTTTGAAAATTAAGTCTAAATTAGTCAAAATCAAAGTATGGTTCTTTCATATATCAACTCCACAAAAAAAATTCTAAAGCTTGATGTTCCTATTTTATATTTATTAAAGATTTTTATTAGAAACATCTGTGATACTGAGATGCAAGTTATTGAGAAGTCCATTGATTTTCTTGCAGTATGAAAGAGCACACGGTTTTCCTCTGCTTGTATAGTTGTGTAATTGAATTGATTTTCAGAAAGATAGGTCATTAGATGAATTTATTCCACATTCAGTATTTTTCAATATGTGGGGAGAAAAAAAGTCGAGCACCACATGAAAACACACTTACACGTGAATACTCTCAATCACCATCAAGAGAGATATTGCTTATCCTTTGTATTATATTTACAGTTTCCAGCCCTGCTCAGATCACTCACTGGTGTAATATAATGTTTGCAGGGATAGGCGAAATTTGTATGCATTTCATTTTTTTTCCCAGTCCCAGGTGTGCTAAAAATAAGTCAAGCACATTGTGTCAACTCTGAGGCGATTTCAGAGAATGATGTTTTGAGTGGAACCAACTCCGAGATCTCAGGCTGAATTTCATTGGAGGCAGTGAAGCGTGAAGAAGGATGTTTGAACTGTCTCTCCATAGCCTTTGCATAAGGATTAAATTCACCTCCCCAAATTTATTAATCATATCAGATATGAAATTTACTGTCGTAGAGGCGGGTGTTTGTTTGACTGCGGTAATTCGAGGCCGGTGAGAGAAGGAAGGAGTCAAGTAAAGGTCGCTGTTTCTCATATGAGATTGCGGGACGTTTGGACTTTGCATTTGGAGAAGCCCTCTCAAGAGATCCGGCTCTGTTTTCACACCGCGGCTAATCTCTGTCATTCAATATGAGGCGGTATTCTCTCAGAATGAGTTGCCCGTGCTCCCGTCGCAAAAGCAGCTCATGCAGGCACATTTCAGTGAGGGTGTCACATTAAAACTTGATAAGGAACATGGTTGGATGGGTCTTACGAGACAAAACCGAATATGGGCCCTCACTACTCTGGTAAAGCTGCTCTGACACTATTTATCCGGCTATGCTTGATGGCACTTATTTGTCCTCCGAGACATGATACTCAGAGGTAAGAAGGTCACGGTTACATCAATGCATTCAGTGTACTTTTACCCTTCCCATGTTGATGTCAGAGAACTATGCTCCCAGTCCTCCCATAGGAATCTCAATATTTCATTTGGCTCAGAGACAACACTGAGATTAAATGTAGAGCAAGTGGAGACACAAAAGGAGATTTTGAAAAATGCCTTTTTTTTTGGTCCACACTGAAAGTCAGTGCTAGCCAGTGCTCTTTTGATCCCCAATGAACTTTTACCAAACAAACAGTTGAAACATGGAACAGATCATATTTTGTGTTCCACAGTAGAATGAGTGAATTTCTGTTGTCCCTGTAAGTCTTCACCATCTCAGACTTTTCTAAATAACACCTCAATATCTCTTTAAGAGTTTCATAAGAGATCTTAAAAAGCGTCACATTGTTGTCTGTGACCATGACAAGTCCAAGATCATGAAAATATGGTCTTGCTTTCTTTAAAATAAAGGTTCTTTTTTGGCATTTACTGTATGGTTCCATGAAGATTTTTTTGCATTCTTGGAACCTTTCCACTGAACAAAAGGTTCTTCAGTATTGTAAAATATTCTTCACACTGAGAGAACATGGTACATGTAAAAACTTTAACTAAAAAGGGAACCCCCCACAGACACACACACACCTTACAAAAAACCTTTTGTTCAATGACAATGTTAAAGATTCTTTGTTTTAACTGTCAGTGCCAATAAAGAACCTATATTATTTTTAAGGCTTTGTGTCACCAGTTGTCTTATCTGTGTCCATTTGTGTAGAAACATCTGAAAGATAAATGAAAACAACATCAAAATTTGTGTCAATAAAAAACAATCCTGTGGGATTCCAGTGTTGGTTATATGGCTTGAGGTGAAAGGTAATACTGCGTGCATCAGCCCTGAGCTGCATCTCAGCCAGAGTCCAGTGCCAGAGAATGTACGACTGATTGGGTTTTCTATTACATTCTATTACCTGATACAGCAGTTTACACACATTATGGCAATTATGAATTACAATCATCCTAGCGAACTACCAGCTACCAATAACGCTTTTATTATAGGACTATCGACCATTCGTCCTCAGGGAGGGAGTGGACAGTGACATGTAATCAGAAGTTTGATTGATGATTTGTTTAGGGTATATTGACTGAACGTCACTCAGTCCGCAATGGACTGTAATTCACGTATTTCTCTCCATCTCCGTGACATTAGGGCATAAAGCTACACCCTTAAAACCCACCAGACGGCCCCTAAAGCCACGATTCACCAGAAGCCATTTTGGAGCCAGTAATAACACCTTTTACAGCAGAGGAGAGTATTACTGAAAGTTTTTACTGCATTAGAGGCATGATGAGGTGCGGTGTAAGTGTGTTTATAGTGGGTTGGGAGGCTAATGGAGGCCAGCCTCATTTTGTTTACTGTCCATTCTCATCATCGTTTTACAGCTGAAAAAGGCGAGCAGGGATATCAAGTGTGAAGAAGACTTTAAGACTCGGGGAGCAGCTGATAATAATTCTCTATGCTTCTCATATCACTTTAACATGGGTGAGACACTGGGCTGCACTCGGCTCCATGAAGACTCTCTGATACATAGGGTGCAACTTTTTTTTTTAGGACTGAAAGAAAAAGGTATATATAGGGTTTGGGCAGTTTTTTGCTGAAATGGACACTAATCACCATAATTTATTCCTTTTCACCCAAATTGCGATTAAAGGGGGTGATCATTTATTAATAAAAACTTTCTCTTTTACCGGCATGCATGACTTGTACATGGCTTTCTGCGATTTGTAAACTTGCTCAGTAGCTCGCCTGATAAAAGTGCCTAGGTTTACGGTTTAGTGTAGGTGCGCCAGAGAGCAATATCTGTTTCATTACTGAAATTCCACAATACTCCAACCAACATAACAAAACACTTCTAGATTGACATTCATCTGTTTCTAAAGCATTGTTTTAGTGCCACTAATTGGAAATTTCACTTTGAAATTGTTGCCATACATGCATGAAGCTGCACGGAATCATTCTGCAGGAATGTTGCCAAAGAAATGTTTTTTTTTTCCAATGAGCCTAAACCAATCCATCACACTCATTATGTAAAATGGTATTAGTACTATTGGTCACACTTTATTTTAAGGTCCAATTCTCACTAATAACAAATCATTAGCTACGCCTCTGTAATCTCCTAATTTGCTGCTTATTAATAGTTTTTAGGTTTAGGCATTGAATTAGGGATGCAAAATATGATCTTGCAGAATGTTTCATAAGTACTAATAAACAGCCTCTATGTTATTAACAGGCATGCTAATAAACAACTTTAACAGTGAGAACTGGTCCCTATACTAAAATGTTACCGTACTACTATTAGTTTTCCAGTTACTAGTAACCAAACTGAATAATTTACCATGTTCTTACTGTTATGTACAGTAAACTTTCACTCACTGATGCATTTTATTTGCTTAAAATAAACATGGCTGCATATTTGTGAAATGGTGCTGGAGATTTGTGCAAGTTGGATGGCTGATTCTGTGTGGCATTTTATTGCTTTTTTCCAAGTAGTGAGTTGATAATTCCGGCTTTCAGAGTTGAATGGAACGCAGCATCAGTTATCTGTTTAGTTCTGGTGGACTTACTGCGTATTTTCTGCCAGGTTGTGTTGACTCACCAAGTTGCATGCAGGGTCTTAGTATTTTATTAACTGGCTGAGTTGGGGAATGCATGGACTTCTGCACTGACCCGTGGATAAGTTCCAAAGCACGACGTCAGCCCTCTGTCAGGGACACGCATGAAACCTCAGGAGAGAAGTGACCGATGTAATCACATTGAATCTGCTGCCCTGCATCGTACAGGCTAGCAAAACAAAAATCAATCCGTCTCGCAAGAGAGAAAAAAAGAGGAAAGAAGGAAAGAGAGAGAGACCAAGACAGAAAGCGTAAATCTATTCAGCGGTGGGAAATATTGCACGGCATAAGACACAATTGAAGATAAATAAGGCGCAGGGCATGACTTTAAAATAGTGCATTAAAGGAACTCCTCGGGGGATTGAAATCACTGCCTGTGAACCCAATCCTAAAACTAAATTACAGAGGGGGTAGGCATGATTTCATGGTTCACTACCTAATTTTCCAACACTTTTTTTTTTTTTTTTTTTGCTCTCTCCTCCATTCGGTTTCTTTTTCTCTGCTCTTAAACTCCCTCCGGGACAAACGTGCTTAAAGAGTAAGCACAGCATATGTTAGTTTAGTTTTCTTACAGTGGCTTTCACTTAAGTCAATACTGTAACTACTGTTAGCGTTAGAATCTTTTTATAGTCCCAATGGGCGAAGCAACATACTGTAACTAGCGTAATTCAACTTTTTTTACTTTCAATAAACATGAATGGCGGGCTCTCAAGCCTGAGACCACATTGAAAAACTGCATCTAATAGGTAATTCAAACCTGAAGTGTTTTTTTTGAAAGAAAACTGGTTATTTTTAATTAATTGTTTTACATAAAAGTAGCCTTTTTTATTTAATTTACATTCATATTTTATATACAAGATAACCTTTGCAAAACTCTTTTACTTCTAGTACTTTGTTTTTTATTCAATCAGTTTTCTGTGGGTTTTGTTTTTTTTTAGGCTTTTTAAATAGTGTTCAAGGTAGTTTAATTAATGGCATTTTTCAATGTAATGAAAAAATGTGTTAAAAAAGAAAGTATTTCACGAATGTTCCAGACCTTTACATGTTTTAAATGTACAATAAAAGACAGGCACATGTCCTGCCTGTCCTCCGGGCAGAGAAAGACAAACAAAGCGGGGAAGGGGGCGGATAGTCGTGCCCTGGATGTGGGCATCCTGTTGAACAGCAGTAATGCAATGTGTTTCTCCCCTCAGCAGGGGTCAAAGAAAAATAGGAGGGAGTGTGTCTGTCCACAACCATCAATCTTTAACCCCGAGCACCTCCCACGGCCCAGAGCTGGTCTCTCTCATCCCTCACCCACATCTCCCCAAACACCTCACAATCACTGGAGCGTAGCTACTGAATGCATTTCAACTCAATAACACCCTCAGTGTAAACACACACACTTACAGACACAGCGAATCTCAATAGCAGCTTGTGGCGGCTCAGGTTTTTTCAAAAATTACAGTGTATCGAAGGTATAAAGAGAAAACAGTGATACTCAAGCCTTTGGAATTGGTTAAACATGGATGAAAGATTGTAACACTGTAGACTGTCAGATGCCATATATGATTTGATGGTACCTTTGAGGTTGGGAGGCAATCGTAACAACAGTTTGGAGAAATTGTGATGTTTAACTCTTTAAACTAGTGTCTAACTGAAGACTGTCAGCTAACTGATTCATACACATTCCATTTTCTTTAGATAGACAGAGATATATGTTATGATACCAAAGTTTTGTCTGAAATGATGGACAGCCTGATTTTATAGAGATTTTTTTTTTTTTTTCAGAAAATTTGTCAGCTGGATGGAGGATTTGTGTGTGTGTGCGAGACCTTGTTTTGGTTCCCATGAAAAAATAAAGAAGCTTAGATGTCTATTGAAAATGTAAAAATGTTGAAAGCTTTCTGTGAGGTTTATGTTTTTGGATAGGGTTGAAATACGCAGTTTGTACAGTATAAAAATCAAGGAAAGATCTCAAAAAATGCCAAAAGACAACGTGTGTGAGCTAAATGTCACAATTTAAATTGAAATATTGTTTCTTTTTATCAGTTTATTTACATGCATTTTCATATATCCAAATATGAAATAAACTTATTGTAACAACAGTTATGTATGAAACAACAAGAACCACAACCATAGATAGGAATGCTAATACGATCACTTTTTTGCATTAATAAAGGATTTAAGTCATTTCAAATGAGTAGCACTTAAACGTATTATTATTCTTCACAATAGTACCATATAAAAGGAAAAACTATTCAGAAATGTTAATATGCATTATTGCCGTAATAGTATTATTTGAGGTGTGCACTTAATTGGGATACAGTGAGTTCATATGACGAAGGACCTCCATAATAGAGGAGTTTAATACTCTGACTGATTATGATCAGTGATAATGGTATCGTTAATGCCGGTACATATAATATAGGCCTGTATTTCTTATACTCTAAGGCAGTTGGGAGTTTCTTTTTGTGAGGTAAAAAAGCAAACAAAGTCTCTCCTACCCCTGACGCTTTCAGCAGCAATGGGCTGCACTTTTAAGACTCGGCTCAATGAAATCCTTTATTCAAGCCGATTGTGTCCACCTGACAGCATGTTCATTTGACGGAAGATGAATTCAGAACTTCTCACAATGCCTTTCTAATGACTTTCTCAGAGTTTCCCTCAGTAGATGAGTCGAGGAGAGATGAGAGACGGCCCGGTTCAGTCCCTGACTCTTGCAGAGTGAACGTCACTGTGTGTGTGTGTGTGTGTGTGTGTGTGTGTGTGTGGTTAACCCTCAGACGGGTTAACCCCTTAGTCGAGTAATCACGCTGGGCTAATCCGCTCCCAGACGGACTAGCCTTTGCATCACCCTGCATACAGAAGTAGCCGCTCCACACAGCCGCATGAGAGGGAGTGAATGCAGGAAATCACCCTCCATCCCCTGTGATATCTGCTAGCCTGAGGCTGTGGGGATAAGATGATTGAGGTGACACTGGAAAGAGAGAGAGAGAGAGAGAGAGGGATGAGGAGGAGGGGGGAAGATATGAAATGGAAAAGAGGAAGTCCAACCTACCGTTAGATAGAGAATGAGCGAACGGTTGGGCAGGACGATGGGAAAAAAAGCCATATATTGGTGAGAGAGGGACAGGAAGGGAGAGATGAGAAGGAAAAGAGATTGGAGGCTTAGACTGCTAGACTGGTCTGCGAACGATAAGGGAATTGAAAAAAGTGATTGACATCTAATCCATCAGGTCTAAATTCACACATTCAAACACAATAGAGCCCAAGCGGAGGATTTAGATCATCAGCGGGCGACTGGATGATTATCAAATGTCATATGTGTCAGTCATGACTACAATTTTTAATCCAATTAATTTCCAAGCGTGGCAATGTAATTGTGACCAACAGGAGGTCTCGTGTTTAAACGTAAAAATTAAAGGCATGTTGAGTTCTTTTCGCTGCATTTATGGATTTAAACAAAGCAAGTTTATGTTTCTATGCTAATGGTGCTATTTTGAAACTGACATATAATTAAATTCCAAAATGATTATGCGTACCAAAAAAAAAAAAGTACACATTCACATCTGGTTATTTCAAATCATAATGTTTCTCGCTCATAATTAATATTTTATTTGCATTCACACAACCTGAATACCTCCCTACATCTGTCACTTTGTCATGTCGTGCGTGTGTGTGCGGTCTTTGAATATGCTTCTTGAGTATTTAAATTATCCTCACCACATGCAGTCTGCATTCATAACTACACCAGCCACCTGGGATCCCTTGAAATTCACAAACACAAATATTTCACTTCTTTTTTCTTTGTACAATAACCTCATTAGGTGAATATTTGGTTCAGTTGTGTCAGGAATCACTAAAATTACCGTTTAACGTGTCTGTAATGACATCCCTGCTGACAAGACCGTGGTCACCTATATGTTTTAATAGAAATCCCCAGCTGGGTTTTTACAGGAGTGTAGTATAGTATGGTATAGTATAGGTATAGTATAGTATGGTATGATATAGTATAGTTTGGTAACACTTTGGAATAGGTAACACTTAGTTAACTATTAACTATGATTTTTTTTTAAATTTGCTGTTTATTAATAGTTAGTAAGGTAGTTACGTTTTGGTAATTGGTAGGTATTAGGGATTTATAATAAGGTCATGAGAATAAGGCATAAATATGTGCTTAATTAGCACTAATAAATTGCTAATATTCTATGTATAAGCAACTAATAGTTGTAATCGTAAAATAAAGTTACCTTTTTATGTCTATTTATGAAATCAATATGATTATTAAGAACACATTACATCTAGATATTAATAATGATGGGTAGATTATCAAGTTGTTGCTTATTAACATAGGCTGTTTATTATTACTTTTAAAGTAATATGAGGAATTTAAAGTAATTATGAGCACTCAATTATTGGAATCGGATAACCCAGATTACATGTAACCAGTTACTACAGAGCACTCGATATAAAGTAGTCCCCACCAAGGTTCAGAATAATCATTCATTCATTCATTCATACATCTTTTTCTCTCTCCAGATAAATGCATTGTCTTTTCTACTAGTTAGTTAGTTAGTTAGGGTACACATTTTCCTGTGAAATCAATGTGATTATTAAGAATATAATTTCACTGTATCCGGTACAAATTATACCGTCTCATGCCATAAAATTATATCTTATCATGTTTATTCAATTCAATTCAATTCAAGTTTATTTGTATAGCACTTTTTACAATGGCTATTGTTCCAAAGCAGCTTCACAAAAGCAAATCATTACACCACCTGTTTATCTGTTATGCAAAGTGACACTCATCGTGGCATATATATATATATATATTCTCAAAAATTAGTTTGCAATGACCAAAAAGTATGGCATAGCTGGTAAAAGTCTGAGAAAGATAAAGTTGTGCACATAATGGATTTGCAACTTGGCTTTGGTTAATTAACAAAAAATGTATATATTTTTTAACGTGCTGCATAGATGCTTTTGGGAAAGAGATGGACGTACTAATGTTTTGCTTAGTGCTTCGGTAAAGTCATTCCAAATAACTGTTCAGTTAGCAGTGCAGATGGTGTTCACCTTTTAATACGCAGCTGAATGATATAATTGTTTATAAAAAGCTCATGAGCCAGTGTTTAGCAGAACATGACAGATGAACTCAGCCACTGCACCGAGCCTCGGCTTCGTTTATGCATCTTAAGCAGCCAGTCTCCTCAAGTTCACTTTGATTTCCACACCTTCATTCACCTGTTTGTTAACTGAGAGTTTGGTGAAATTGTCTGAAAGCTGGTACAGAGAAGCAGGAAACCTCATTGAACAGGGTGAAATCAGCCCTGCCTGAAGCCCCTGAAGAAAATGGGTCATTTCACACACACATTCTCCCCGTCTGAAGAATCCTATCAGGATTGCTTATTTCTGAAGAGTCATGACAAGCAAACCCCCGGAGGCCAATAGACTTGAGAGATTCTGTGTTTGTGATGGACTGCCAGCAGTGGACAGCAAACCAACTTTAATATTTTCTGCTATTGCTCTTCTTCATGGTGAAGGAAATGAGGTGTTTTAAATGTATAGTTTCGTACGATTGCTAGGTGGGATTTTCAAAAGAGCTTCCATGTGTGTGTGATTGGTACAATTGAAGATATTAGGCATGTATTTGAAGTGTGTCTGCATTTGAATGCGAAAATCTTAAGCGCTCACCTGTGAAGAATACATTTTAGACAAATCTTCTTTGTGATCATGCATACAGATTAAAAAAAAAAGTGCGCGCGTGTTCGATGCGTTCGCCTCTTGCAAATCAGTCATGAGCAGATGTCTAAAAACATGTAATCACACATACCTAAAATGATATTTTTGATTAATTAAGCACTTTCTTGCTGAGTGCACATCCGTTCTCACATGTTTCATTAGCTCCATAAGAAGGTGACATGGGAGACTGTGAGTGGCACCATGGCAACGCTGCTTGGCACCACAGGAAAGCTGGTATGGAATTATTTCCATGTGACTTGACTTCAGTGGTGTTGGCAGATGCTGTTTTTCACACATCAGAAACGATAAGAGGTGCGGTACGGATTTGTCAGGGACGTAATTTTTTTTAGTGTACTACAAAATATCGCAAGATTAAACTCATTGTTTTACAGATGTAATGCATTTTTAATGCATGACGGTGTATCAAAGTCTGATCGATTAAGCTTATAAAAATACTAATGCAAAATGGTAAACCACTTTTTTACATGTAACTGATTACATGTAACGGATTACATGTAATCTGTATTACGTTATCATATTCCAAAAATGAAGTGTTTGTAATGCATTATATTACTTTCTAAAATACTTGTAATCCGACTACAGTTACTTTTGAATGATTACATATCACAGAGAACTTGTTTACAAAAATCTCTTATGTATGTTGTGGAGGCTTCGATTGGAGTTAACGCATACCCGATGCCGCTGCCAGACAAAAAAAAGCGACAGCTGTGGAAAAGTCTTTGCAGCTCACACTTTTCATCAGAAAAGGTTAGATAATTGTATTGTCTTTTGTTTATATACGTTTTTATGCATCTCACTGTTAAATCATGTACGAAATAATGTCCGTTTGCATGTGTGCGAAACAACAAAGCGACAGTTTATATGCTTAATCATTTGTAAGTGTATATTCATTGTTTTGATTAACTGTAGATGGAATAATAGTGTAGCTATTAAAATAATGGCTTGCTGAATTCTAAGTATATACGTCTACAGACACAGCGAGTTTGTCTCAAATGACCTGAATTGATTACAAAAAAGTTCAACTCAACTTATTAACTCTGGGGGATTTGAAACGAGCCTATTTCCAAAAAAAGAGCAGTGTTCCTTTAAATAAACACGTTAGCTGTGAGTCACTCCACCTGAGGTAATTCAGTCATATCATCTATCCCTTGAGTGAGCACGGACGGGGCGGCCGATCTGGTTTCGTCCAGTAAAGTTAACCTTTTCAAATAACAGCCGTGGTCCCGGACAGCGACTGACCTTACATAAGCAGGTAAAATTGGAATTTCCCCAGTTACTGTTAGGAAAACAGACTTCATAGCTAGCGTTAGGAAAGCTGTCAGGGGAATCTTTCTCTGCCCACAGAAAAACATCACAATGTTTACTAAGAAAAAAGGATCTATTCTGTGGGATCTTTATCCATGTATTAGTATGTCCTTTGTATTTCAAAAACAAATTTACATTACTTCTTATTTACATGTAATGTAGGCATTCATAAATGTTTGTCCGCTGAATCTTTTTCAGCTAATATATTTAGCCTACTTCAAGTACCTCCTGAGATTTTAAATAAGTTAATAATTTATTAATGGTTCTCTTATGTTTAAGGTAAACAAATAATATTTGTATATTTTTTTAATATGTGTTTAATTTTCATTGCTGTTATGTTAAAATAATTTGTCAATTGTACTTTATTGTAATTTTTATTATTCTATTTAAATCAATGTGATGAACAAGTTAGGTCAAAAGTAATCGAAAGGTAACCAAAAATATTATCATTGTATATCTAAAATGTATAAAGTAACAGAATACAGTAATAACTTTATCAGTAGCAGACTTCATTTTTTAAGTAATCTACTCAGCACTTATATTAAATTATGCAAAACCCAAAATTGTCCCTTTTGATTGATAGACTTATGTATTTTCCAAATGTATTATTTGCACTTTCATAAGGCATTTTGCCACTGGGCTCTTTAATAAAGTGCATTTCAAAGTGTAACTAGCGCAACTTTTTTTGAGGGGGGGTTCTTTTTGAAATCCTTTATAACAAGCAAGTCTTTTGAAATGTTTGGTTTTTTTAAGCAGTAAGCAAAGTTGGCCCTTGTTTTGAAGCTTCAACTATTGCAGCGTTAAAGCGGGAACATTAACTCATTCTCTACCTCTCTTTCTCAGTAGGAGGAGGTGCTTCAGTAGATGAAAGTTCCCCCAGTCGTACTTTGAATTAAAATCACTCTTTGAAGCGATTTATGTTTGTGTTTGTGATGGAAAGCACATCATCAAAATGCAAACACCAATTCAGATGAAATCCCAACAGAGTAGCTGTCTGCCTTTGTCCTCCAAACTAGCCTGTTTTATCTATTTGTTTGTATAGGATATCAATGACTTTGAACATGCTAATGCATGTGAGAACACAATTATTGATTTCAGGGCAATTCACATTTGGACACCAGTTAACCTCCAGCATTGTTTCTCTTGTTGTAGTCCAAATCAGAGTAGCAAAGCTACTAAAAATTATCCGGAAAGGTTAATTTCTCCCTTAAATAGTAAATAAAAAACAGCAATGCATACACAAACAAAACTATGGGGAAATTATTATTATTATTAGAATTATTATTATTATTGTTATTGTTATTATTATTGTGGCAGCTGCAATGACTTTTACATTTCCCACAGAGTAAAAATATACAAAAATACGAAAGAGAAGAGAACAGAAGAGTTAATCAACTTGACCTTGTAATAAATATTTTTAAACCACTGTACTTGTATGCCATAAAGTAAAATACTAAAGTAATAATTATTTTGTAACGGCAAATATACATGACAAAAAAACAAGCATGCTGAGCAACTTGAAAACTGACCCATAGATTGACTGACTGATTGATAGTCTGACTAACCAAATGACTAACTGACTAACCAACTGACTGACTGACCGACTAACTGACTGATAGACTGAGCCATAGACTGACCGACTGACTGATACACTGACTGACTAACCAACTGACTGGCTGACCAACTAACTAACTAATAGACTGAGCGATTGACTGATAGACTGACTGACTAATCGAAAGACTGACTGACTGACTAACCAACTGACTGACTGACCGACTAACTAACTAATTGACTGATAGACTGACCGACTGACTAACCAACTGACTAACCAACTATCTGACTGACTGAACAAATAGACAGACTGAATGACTGGCTAATCGATAGACTGACTGACCGACTGTGATGTTAATCATGTATAATCTGTGTCCCGAGTCAAAACTGTTTCACAAGCCAGCTTTAAATAGTTTTCACCTCGCCTTATTTCCAAGCAGGCGCGGTTTGTGGATGCTTGTGTAACCTGACATTATTAGGAAATTGCAGTAGCCGTGAGCTGAGTAGCAGGGATCCGGCTCAGCCTCCCACAGTCGGCGTGTCCACTGTGATTACAGAGCGCTCTGTTATCAAACCATGTGCTCATAACAGCCCACTCGCGGCTCACATTTCATAACAATACTCTCAGGATGAATACGTGTGCCGCCCAGCCTCCTCAGTCCAGCATGACATCACCTACCCTCCGTCTGTCTCTCTCTCTCTCTCTCTCTGGGTTGGGCATCCATAAATGCCCTTTTAGCCTGTGCTCTCTCTGCTCTTTCCCACGCTGGTCGCTTAGTCAGGCCCCCGCAGCGCACATCTGTCCACACACACACACACACACACACAAACAAACACATGTGACTTTGACGCACTTCTGTGGTCTGTGTGTATCTCTTATCGCTCTGTGTCCTTTGTGGTTTTGAGGCGCATCTTCCTGTGCAGGATGAGGGATATTTTAACCACAGACCTTCCCCTCTATCCTTCCCTTTTCCTCTCAGAATGGTGTACTAGCAGTGCTGCACCATACTGACACACGGCAGGACATTTACACACTCAAGATTACACTGCCTGTTGTTGTTTTCAGCCTGCAAAGTCTTAGAATGTAAAGATTTAAATGTTTATATTGCATCATCAGTGAAACAAGTATTTCTTTCACTGTGTGTTTATGTTTGCACACATGTGAACATACTTGACAATAAAGCTTATTCTGATTTTGGTTATGATAAATTAAGTAAATTTTTTTTAAGGTGTAAAACTAAACTGAAATAAGACTATAAATAAATAACATGCCCTAGTGATATAATGTGTTGGTGTCAGACAGTACTAGAACGGTATTTATATGTATTATGATATATTTTATAGCATATCATATAATCATTTCCTGGTGGGGAATGAGGAATTGAGGTACAATTGAGAGAAGATTTAAGACAAATTCAAAACATAATAAGTAATAAGAAGTTAAGATGGGTTAATCCACCCTGATTTTTACAATTTAGCATTTTTAAGTTCAGCTTAAATTCTCAAATCAAATTCAGCTATTTCTGTATAAAGATACAGTGGAAACTCAATTAATGCTTTAAACCCATAAATATATATGACACAATGAATCACATCCAAAAGAAAAGTTATGTACATTATATACATGTGCTGTGTATGTTTATGTATACATAAACACATGCATGTATATATATTTAAGAAAAACAGGAGAATGTAATATTAATATAAATATATGCATATATTTTTCTAAATATATACTGATTGTGTTTGTCTTTATACATGCATAGCTATACCCAGTAAACACACTAAAGGTTTTTTTTGCATGTGATTAATTGCAATTAATTCAGCATTTATTGTATTATATTATATTATACAACAGTGATGTCCTACAAAACAGAAATAATCCCACTTGACACTGATCGGCAAAAAAAACGAAAACCACTGTTTAATGGCCAGTAGTTGGCAAACTTACTTTCTTCCTTTACTCCCACTGTGCGTCTACACATATATAGGCTGCGTCCAAAATCTCATACTCTCTTGGGCACAAAAAGACTATGTACCGTATAGTATGAATGTGTGCAATATTAATGTAATCCGTTTTACATTTGCCATGTTGACATTGTCATGTGACCTATGAATGTCAGTTGCAATACGCCATTGATATTCATTCTGTTTTGGTAGGGAATTGTGTGATTTGATGCAGTGAAAATGCTGTCCACTGCTCTGTTATCTGTTAGTGGCTCAAGTTTATAATTAATGTGATGAACTCCACCTGTGGTTGCTCTGATACCCTGACACCTGTGGAAACTGACTTCATCACCTTGGGACCCGTTCGATCAGTCTTTGCAAAATAACTGATTTCTTTTCTTCTAGAATGACAGTCATACTCCAAATTCCTTTCTTTTAAAAGACCTCTTTTACTGTACGCCACAGAGCTTAAATGCTTAAGGAGCGTCAGCGGAAGGACCATTTTGACGGACCTGGTTGTCACCGGTCATGAATGTTTTGAAATCTTATTAGACTAGATGCTGACGCTTATCACTCACACATCTCTTTAATGAGAGTCACTTTAAGCCAAAACGTTATGATGGACAAGGCATTAGACGCCGTCAGCCCTGTCATTGCGCATAACGGCAACAATTATAGCAGCGCTTTCCAGCTTTATCTTGCTAATGTGCGAACATCCTTGTTCAACATCGGCTAAACAGCTTTATTCGAACACGCATCTGATAAGAGAGGAAATGTATGGAGTTGAGAGGAAAGATTTGGAGCTTAATTGCACCCAGCAGCAGCTTTAGGAAAACGATTTGCGCTTATGGATGGAGATAAAAGCGCGGCTTATAACTGAGCTCATGCCTCACGTCCCAATTCCTCTGTGCTGTGTGATAAACAGGTTTTCCCTCTTTTAAAGTTGCGCCGCGTCGCAGAATACGTTTCAGTAAGCGGCCAAAATTGAGAACCTCCGATGATTTGGCCGTTGGGTGGATTTGTTCAGCTGTCGGTGTAATTACTAGCATTATAGTCTATGAAAAACTCGCGCATGCTTCCCGTTTAAAACGCGCGATTCAGATTCTTGCGAATTGTGCTCTGACTGTGCTTATCTGCGGTGTCATGTGTCACATTTACCATGCAGTTTTAGCCGGAATTGTGGTTGAGTTTTATCTCTGAATACTTAGTATGGACCGACATGCCCTAAAGGGCGACCAAATCCATAGTGCGCCTCGATATGATATTTTGAAAACAGGCATGTATGGCGCGCACACATCCGTGTTCGCTCCAAATGCGAGTGTGAAGTTTCATTTCTTGGTCAGGCAAACTAATAAATATACATTAAAGAGCTTTTGAGGTGATTTACTTCAACATTTCACCCTCCGACACCAAAGAGATCCATTTAATCCCCCTTTCTAGCGCGCACACACACACACAATCAGTCTATGTAATCAGATAACCACACTGTGCACATTGGTGCCCACCCAGCTGAATATTCTCCATGGTTGACAGGAACTGGGATGTATTTGGTTTCAGATAGGAGATAGAAAACCCATTTCCAGTTAGCTATCAGAATATACAAGTAGACTCACACACACACACACATGCGCTCATAAAGACACACAAGCTGCTTTTAAACAAACCTCCCCTAATCACAAAACGCTTGTCAACAGCAGTCTCCACATACCCAAGCACACAAATGAGTAGCGGTACAACAACATAGCCATGGTGATAATGAGTTCTGACGTTTGGGCGTGATTATACACACACACACAAAACCGCTGGATAAGCTCCCAAAATGCATTGCAACAGTGCCCCCTGTCATTACCAAGACAGCACTTTTGGGTCTCCACCTACCAAATTCAAACCTCTTTCCATTCAGCTTTAACATAAAGAGCGTACGCGCTCCCCTTCACTAGATCTCAATGAACCCAGCACGGCAGCTGCAACCTTTGCTTCACAATCAGCTTCATCACAGCCATTTCTCTCCTCAAGCGCAGACATAAATATTCATTTGATCCCTCTCGCTGCAGTTTCTGAAAATCTCTTTGTCTGTGTTATGTCTGAGAATTAAACCGGCGCAGGAGGTAACCGTATATTTATCACAAATGGCGTTTAATGGGGTTATATTAGCCGTTATCATTCTCGCCGGGCTTCAAAGCTGTAAAAATATTTTGCGGGGCGTCCATCATTATTGTGTCCATGTATTATTTACACGGTCACACAATACCGGGGCCATTCACAGGAGCACTTTGCATGTTCAAAGAGCTTTCTGAGAGTGGTGGAGTATGTGAGGCCGATCCTGTGTTTTGCAGCCACATGCTGATGGTCGTTCTCGAGTATATTCCAGCCAGGAATATTCTTCCCCCGAAATTATGTTCGGATGCGGTGCGATCCAGGGCTCTGTCAGGTGTTAATGATGGACTAACAGATGGTTGACAGACTCAGAACTTACACGCTTTTTTTTTTTTTAATTGGGCACACGATGCAGGAAGGAGTGTGAATTGTGCTCCACTAGGGAAACAAAGAGCTGGTGGGTTGAGATGCAGATGCACACTGTCCATTTACTGGTGGGAAACTGTAGTAATGGGTTTATGGTGATTTATTTGGAATTCAGATGAGATTGTGGTGTGGGAGACGGTCACGCAGAGGGATATGATGTTCGTTTTTGGATCTCTTGTTCTCAGCAATCATCGATTAGAAATTCTAATCTTAGATTAGCAAGTATCAAAGAGCTGAAAAGGTTTTGGATGAACTCTCAGGCATCCCCTGAATCCTAAAATAAATAATGAGACACCCTACGGTGTAAAGTCCGAGAGACCTCAAATTCAAATGCCCCATTACATGCACTCTTTACTGAAGAAAAAAAATGTTGTTTAAATATTTATTGCTAATGTTAAAATATGCTGTTATTTAAATATATATAATATATATATATATATATATATATATGGTTACACTACAGTTTAAAATAGGTTGTCAGTTAAATTTTTAGGAAAACGTATAAAAAATTCCAATTATTCTTATTATGTATTATTAGTGTCAAAAACAGATGTGCTGCTAAATATTCTTATTCTTATTCTAAATATTACAAAGAGGGTGTTCTAAGTATGATATAAAGTGATACAACACAATTAAAAACACTATTTTTAAATAAACAGTTATTATATTATAATCTGTAAAATATCAATTGTAGACTGGTTACACTTGATCATTTATTTCATGGTCGAGACTTATTTCATGGACTGAATGAATCCTTTACCTGACACCAGTGCAGTGTTTCATGACAAAATGCAGTTACACTTTAATGCATTTTGCGCATAGCAATACAGAGCCACAAGAGCCGGCCGCGCTGTAAAGTCAGCACTTCATTTCATGGGCAAGAATGTATGTGAATGTACTTTTCATTTCATGGATAGCAAATAATAATAATAATAATAATAAAAAAATGTAAACACAATTTGCCCACAAAACGCATTAAGAAGCAACCTAGCATCTTGGCATGATAATAAGCCTAGAATGCGTGGTCACAGGTATTTATTCATCAGCATTTTAAAAGGGCTTTGAGTGTGGTGTATCCAATCTGTTGTATAACGTGATTTTTATGTCAGCTTGATTGCAGCTGTCCTTCCAGTCACTATAATCTAGTAGGCGCTTATAAAAGTCAAAATATACAAAATACTTCCATTATGCCAGAAGCAAATAAAGCCCTGAGCGTTAACCCAAACATAAACTAAAAAGATTTTTATTCCTGACTGAGCCAAACTCAGCAAACGCATCTAGGCTTTGTATTATCGGAACAGCTAAGACATTTGATTCAGTGCCATCAAGGATTATTTCAGCAGGACAATATTCTTAAGACATTAGTGCCATTTGGAAAACAGATCACAGTTCTCTTCCCCCCCATCAAAAATGTCATACATGAGGCCTCGTTTATTGGTTACATATGAATTGGCATAAATGTCTGTTGTACTGCAACGAAACTTAATTGAATTGTGCTTGTTTTTATTGTACTTTATCTTCCACTTAATACGCTCTAACAAGCTTTCAAATTCAATCAGGCCGTTGACTCAATTTAGCGCATGCTCTTGCCTGTCCGTGCACATCTGCAAGCACAATAAGTCACAGCGCGGTGACGTATTAGTAGCCAGCACTCAGGGGCATTCGCGATTACTCTCCACTGCTGAATGCATCATTAGCGTTTAAGACGTTTTTTAGAGATGTGCGTACGTAATAAATCAACATGCGTCCCGCGGCGTTTCCCGGGTAGTGTGTGATTGTGATTGGGCCGAGATGTGGAGGTAAAGGCAATCAGGGCGGAAAATATCGAGAAAAGGAACGTGCAGACAATTGCGTATCATTCTCACACCGCAGGGCATTTGCCCGCTTTTGCCGAAAGGTTTCGGTCTATTGCAGGCGCCTATGTTTGAGCCTCAAACACACGTTTGTACACACAAATACACACACTGCAGCTGAAGGCCCTCCTCTCGCTGACTGGCCTTGTGCCTGGTGAGAGCTTGTTAAGTGTAGGGCTGAATAGCTAAGGCGGCCCCCCTATCTGCCTTCAGCTGGCCCCTTACTGCACCAGGCTTTCTGTCCTCATCTGCAGGCTATCCAGACACCCTATACACACCTCACACACACACACACACAGCTCTTTGAATGGCTCCTAACCCATGTGCACATTCACAGCCGTGTTTTCTTACACACACAGAATTCACAATCAGATCGAGGGCAAAACACACAGAGCAACACACAGTCCACACACACAATTGGACCTCTGTGATTAGGGCTGGGAACCGAGAACTGGTTCTGAATAGAAAAAAATGTTAGAATACTTGAATGATTTTCATGGTGTTTGGTTTTGGTAATAGTTGCTGAGCATCTCTGTTTTTTTACGATATGAAGAGCACGCCATAATAAAACACCCGAACAATGTTTCCTGCACCATATTCTGTGACAGAGTCATGATGGCACTAAATCTACTGCATCGAGGCAAAGAAAATCAAGTTTGGAGTCTGAATTGAATGTGGGGAGAGAGAGAAAACTGAAAATAATACAAAAGATATTACATCAAAACATCTTTCTATTGCATTCAGTTGCATTCAGCTTGCTGGCTGTACGGCAACAACAATTGCAGCACAACCAGTTTAGTCTGATTCACAAATATATGACTCTTATGAATGACACAGTTCTTTTTAATGAATCGGTGAGTCATGAATGAGTCTTGAACTTCAAGAGTTATTGGTATGGGAACTTAAAAACCACAAGCAGGCAATTGTGGGTATTTTTGCCCTGTTTACCAGCATTGTGGCGGCTAATGATGGTTGGTTTTTGACAGTAAATACTGTTGTTTTGTAAGTTGTTTGTTTTATATAATGAATAAAAGATTTTTTTTCTTCCAAGTTTTTTTCATACTGTTTATTGCAGTAAAAATTTTCCAAAAGTAGGTAGGATAAGAAATCTATCAAGCCTCTATCCCTGTCTCTAGTCTCTTATATGCTCAACAAGCCTGCATGTTTTGATTCAAAATTAAACGGTATTATATTATATTATATTTACAGCATGTTTTTGCAGTGGTTTGCTAAGGTTTTGAACAAAATGTCCAATCAGAGGTGTTTTAAGTTTGAATCCATCCTAAGCTACGAGAATACTTTTTTTTGTGTGCAAAGAAAGCAAAATGAATAATTTTATTCAACAATTCTTCCCCTCTGCGTCACCTTACCTAGGGTGTCACGTAAGCAACATGTTTTTGTGGATACGTCTAAAAGACTAAAAGTAACTTTAAAAGTACTGAATGTCAACTTATTCTACTAACTCTAACCCTAAAACAATTTGCTAATAATCTAATGAGAGTCAGTTGACATGGTTGTAAAGTTACTTATAATTATCTGAATTTTTAAAGGTAACCATCAAAATAAAGTGCAAAAAAATCATCAGAGATGAGTGGGTAACTACTGACCTTATCACAATTAGGGCGGTTTTGTTCAATAAATGGTATCTCAATAATTAAAAAGAGAAATAGGTTACTAAAAATAAAACATTTTTGTTTAGTAATTTTTTTTTTAATTGGCTGGATACAAAGGTTAAGACCAATTATTTGTGTGGCTGTGGGTGTTGGAGCTTCCTCAGAAGTACTAAAGGAATTGCTAATGGAATGGTTAAGGCACCCGAATCGTTAAATTCCCTGCGAATCCTATCCCAAACTGTGATGGATGCACATGCCCGATCAAGACCTCGATGAAATCTCAGGGTTGTCTGCATTAGGAGAAGGTTCCTCAGACTGAGTGCATGTCATGGTCTAATGAGGAATGACGTTGGGGGGGGTTTTTATCTGCCATATTGGATTTTATACGCATAAATGTTTCAGGATCTTCTAAAGTTCATTCACATGGAAACTG
Organism: Puntigrus tetrazona; assembly: GCF_018831695.1. NCBI lineage: Eukaryota > Metazoa > Chordata > Actinopteri > Cypriniformes > Cyprinidae > Puntigrus > Puntigrus tetrazona. The sequence goes on along the minus strand of NC_056717.1, from coordinate 7,096,027 downwards.
TTTATTTATTCAGCGCAAATGAATCTTCTCTCTCTTTTCAACCACTGCTGTGTGCTTGCGAGGGGGTTGTGTATTGAACATTCACTTGAAGCTCTCTAATGATACCCCTGCCTGCGCATACATTTTATTCCTTCAGTTCGCTCAAATGCAGCGTATCCTCTACTTGGGCTAGTTCACCACCAATACGTTTTCACGTGGTAATAATGTAATCTCACCCCGTTCTTATGGAATCAGAATCCGTTGCATGCTTGAATCGCTCAATATTTTATTGTGACCTTTGAATGCTCCTCTCAGCATGTTATTGTCCCCACGACTCTCCTGCAGTCCATCTCCCCATATGTTTGTCTTTATGGCAGGCCGCTCTGTCTCATATTCCACCTAGTCTTATCTGTAGTGGTCCAGTGGCTTGTAAAATGGTGTGGGAAGAGTTTGTGGAGCTTTGTCTTGGGAGCAGGAGTGACGGATTGAGCTGAGAGGAAAGGGTATTGAGCGTTAAACCAACCAGAGCTACTTGACTTTTTTTTGTACGCTGCTACCGCATCTGTCAGGGGACGATGTGTGTACAAGTGATATATGATGTATTCATATGACCAGATTACATTACTCCCATTGGCTTGTTCTTCAGACGTCTGCTGGTTTCACACTGATAACTTGTTATTGATCCGTGAAGGTCACGCTTAACATACTGTACTGCACTGGTGCTTATATAGCATCATGAAAATTGGGAGCATGTGAAATCAGACCAATCTGGTGACAGCGAGATCACAAAAGAGCATAATAGGATTTAATTACAATGCTTTGGATTTGTATCCATGCGGACAATCAAGCACATTTTATCCCGCTTGTACATGAATTGATTTCACGTTTCATAATCTTCAGTGGAACCTTTTGCTGTGGTGGATAATTAGATGTTCATTCAGATGTTCATGAGTACTGTACTAAAATACTCTAACAGTGATTTTTACACTGCTACTGAATCTACAGCGCTATAGCAAACCGAAGGGTGCTTTTAGAGCTTGCTGTCTGAATTGAGTATGATGAAAGAGAAAGACTGGAAAGACGTTTTCTGCTTCCTAATCACTAGTAAGAGAATCTCCGCTCCAAGCGATCATGGAGCAAAGGAAAACACAAACACTCTGACTTTGATAATACCTGGTCTTCGCTGCAGGGGAAACTGCTTTCACTCTTCACGTTCAAAAACTCTGTTCTGGAACGCAGCGAACACAGAAAAGCAAAGTGATACAAAAACACAGCAGAGGCAGTGGGACTTTCCGCTGTTTGTATCAATCCACTTATCACTGTTTTTCATTGGAGCTGGTCGTATCAGTTTTGTAATGGTACGGCAGCAAACTTTGTTGATTATCGAGTGAATTTCCTAGTCACATCAGCCTAGAAAATCGCAATTTTCTTTTTTCCGACGGTCTTAGTGCACAATTTAACTAGAGAAAAGTCAAGTTTGAAATAGGAAAAATATTCTCTTGGAAAATAACTCTTTGGTAATTTTTGAACGTGATGCTACTTGTCTAACTGGATTCAATGATCTATGCTAAGCTATGCTAAAAGTGCTATCGAATAAAGCCGAAGATCGGCTGAATGGATTTAAAAACGGTAAACCTCAACTTATTAAATCTGGGAGTGTTAGAGAATGAGCCTATTTCCAAAAAAAGTGGAGTGTTCCTTTTAAAGCATAAGTTCACTTCCAGAATAAAAATTTCCTTGTAATTTACACACTCCCATGTCATCCAGGATGTTGATGTGACATGACCTTTCCAACATGATTACGTAATGCGTGAAGTGATGGGCGCTCATCGCAGAGCTAGTGCAAGAAGAGCAATTGTGGTTCAAAAGTATATATATTTTAAAAATAATCTAAACTGACCAATTGTTTCACTAGATAAGACCCTTATTCCTCATCTAGGATCATGTAGAGCCCCTTGAAGCTGCATTGAAAGTGCAATTTGGATCCATTGGTCCCTATTGAAGTTGATTATATAGAGAAAAATCCTGGAATGTTTTCCTTCAAAAAAAATTTACTTTTTGCCTGTAAAAATAAAGACATGAAAATATTGGATGACATAGGCATAAGTAAATAAGGACATTTGTATTCAGAAAGTGAACTAATCCTTCAATACAGAAAGTTCTCAAGTGTCTATCATAAACTGTTGTGTGAACAAAACATTTCAGTACTTACATCTGTACATAGCCTGAAATTTAAGTTAGTCAGTATTAACTTTATAATACTGTTTGTTTATACTAGTATAAACGGACTGTTTTATAAAAGAAATGTTACACTCACAATCATGTTGTCAGTCAGAAGATCAGCAGGGCTCTGATTAACTGCAGCCTCAGCTGATCTAATATTGAAAACAACACTTTTTCATGTGTCATACTGCTTAAATATCTAGGTCAGTCATAAAATTCTATATTGGACAGGCCTTTTACGTGAAATCTGTTAGCAATCACAGCAGTTGCTACACTCAAATTTGCCTCTGCTGCAGCCAGTGAGATGTCTCTCTCAAATACCATGATTTTCTTAAGCTGCAGTTATTCTGAAACCCTCCACCTCCCCCAGCACCACCTGTCTAGATCTGCTATGCATTTATGTATGCCGATTCACGCAGCAGCAGCAGCATACATTACATGCTCACTGAAGCATGCCTGTGTATGTATTGGCAGTAGCACATCCATACTTGCTCTGCAGATCTGGTTTGCCAGACCAAATACATTAACATTGCAATATCTATTATGCTAAAACTATTCTGCGTGTTGTCATGACTGAAATATGAGCATGCTATTATTGTACTAATTATTTGATTGGTCCTTTCAAGGGCACTGTCCACCGCCTGGGTACCTAAACATACAGCCATACCACACACCCAGGTAAAGACTATATCCGCTAGCGAAGCACTTTAATGTGTGAATAGACGTTTATGTCATGTACACAATGCACACATTACGTGAGCCGTGGAACCTCTTACCCTCTGGGTGCTTTTCACTTAACCCCAGCGTGACCCACGATGAATTATTTAGTCCAGAGCGATTATGATATGCCTCTCTGATGACAATGCTGCTCTTTTAAACCTATGATAAGTGGCATGACTTATGACCACTTTGCAATCATGTTGATCCTGTATGAAAAGGTTATCTGGATGGATGTGCTTTTTAGATGGAAATGTTAATCACCCCCCCAAGGGAGAGGAGTTGGTGCAGGGGCCACTGTGGGAGGATTGACCAAGGCTTACCAACGCCCCTTAAACAGCTTAAAAGCAAAGCTTGCGTATGGAGAAATGGACCATCGCTGGTTTAAAAATGACAGTGGTGCGGTGGGAGGGGTCGATGGGTGACTTTTGTTTGCGTAGCATGTGTGTGGATGCAATTAGAGTGATGTCAAGCGGTCACAGAGGAACCGAGGGCTAATGTTAAGTGTTGTGGAAGGCGTTCCCAAGGTGTTTTTCTCAGAAGCTGCCTCGGATGACCCCAAGTTTTATTTCTGCTGGGAAAAGTGATAAACTAGAATAGAATGACATTGTTTGGACTAATAAAATTACCTTTAAAAAGCTAATGGGACGTGATATCCTTTCTGCTGGACGGCCCGTCGCCTCGGCTCTCAGTCGCAGGGCTGGGGTTGGCGTATTTGTTTGCTTAAGGAGGTTTAGGACAATCACCTCTCGGCCTCAATGCGAGCGTTTACATGTGACGAGCGAACATGGCAAAAAGGTAGGCCATTACCTCAGTCTGGTGTAATGCTAACCGTTTGAGCGTTTACACATGTATATGCACACGTGAACACACACACACACACACACACACACACAAGCTGAGCAGAAGTGCCAGTGGAGCTCAGATTAGCTTAGAGCAGTAAAGTGCCTCTCTGCTCCTAATGGGCTATAAATCAGTGCAGTCGCAAGCCTGTTTACTGCAGCAGTGTCCTGCTCCTTCACTTTACAGCCCGTGATGGAAAAACCATTTAAATAAACACAGGACCCATTACATCTGAATCACTGCCACCTCAGCACAGGGAGTCGACATAAGCCAGCACATGCTGCCAAGTTTGTAACCAGTTACCCCTGGATTTTATTATTCTAAGTGAATTTCTGCCTTAGACGTTGCTGTGATGGAGCAGTCAAGCATTAATATTAATCTCGTATAAATAAGACAATCAGACACGGGAATGGCTCACATTTGCAGGAGATGTTTGGATGACTGTTCGTTTTTATTAGTTTAACACCAAGATGATGTTAGGTGGAAATGCACGTCATGTTTTATGAATTACTACATAATACATTCAAGGGACAGTTCAAACAGAAAGAGGATTCTGTTGTTGTTTACTCTCCTTCAAAACCTAATTCAGTTTTTTTTTTTTTTTTTTTTTTTTTTTTCCAAAAGGAGATATTAGGAAGGATGTCGAAGCTTATACAAGGAAAGGGCTGCGGGTGGTTCTCAAAGCTTCGAAAGAGTTCGAAATCTGGCATTTTTCAAACGCATCATGTCGCGACTGATCACGTGATCTTAAAGAACCAATGACGTTTGGTCTCGGTGATGTCATGAAAAACTGGAGGTATAAATGCGAAGAAAAGCTATAGTTTCAGCACACATATCATTGGAATGTTTTTATAAAATATGTAATGTTTTTGTAATTTGGCCTCAAATAGTTTGAATTAAAGCAACGCTACTGAACATTATAATGTAATTTGTACTAAAAAATAAAAATAAAAAGTCAATAAAAAAAAAATTGCCAAGTCACTTCAGTTATAATATATATTTATATGTCGGTAAATACATTAAAATTTCTTTTTTTTCTTTTTTGGCTAATATGTGCTCCTTGCTTGCAACAATATATATAAATATAGTAGGATTTTCTACTTACTATTGATCTTAGTGTTGTTAGTCAGATCTTCCTCTGATATGGTGATCACAGGGAAGCCACGTGTATATCACAAACCAACAGTTGCATAAAAATGTAAAAATATTCCTCCGCATGTTGCTTGCAATTTTGTTGACTGACAGCCGAGAATACAGTGTTCGCCTTTAAAGAGGTACAAGTTTCAAAATATAGGTCAAGACATAATTTGAATGAGAGAGATGCAAACACACACTCAAGAGATAAATGTACACTACCGTTTAGATGTTCAGTAAAATTTTATTAGAATGAGATCTATTTTACGTTTGTTTGAATAACATTTTACATATATTTTTTTAATCCACTAAATGCTGCTTTGGTGGTACAATAGTGTTCAAAACGATACCGACCGCAAACTTTTAAATAGCATTATATGTATTCACTTTGCATGTCTGTCATGTGTTTTTAGCATAACCTCAAAAAGATTGTGTTTGATGCAGCCTTACGCATGAGACGAGCCAGGAAAAAAACAAAAACTTCAATGTACATGTATAACATTTGTAAAGGGGAGCAAAAAAAGCTATTCATGTTTTATTCTCTTGGCAAAACTACACAAACACCACAAAGGGCCGAGAGTAAAAACTTCTAAACACTGCAGTCACTGTATATGTCCTGTGAGGTGAGCGTCTCTGCGTGCCAGCGCTCAGCTTGAATCTTTCTGTTCTGAAAGACGCTGAGATCAAAACACTCTGCGTCGTCCTCCCTCTCTTTCCCTCTCTCTACCATTTGTCTTCTTTTGTCCGTTAGGAAACAATAGCGATAACGGGAGAAACGGGGAAGAAAGGAGCGGGAACTTTGCCCAGGCATGTTCCACATCTTGCGCGCGGCTGGAAAATGCTTCGACAATCCGACACTTAAAAATCCGAGCGTCGTTTGCATTAATAAAAGGATGCATAATCCTCGCTCCGCATTAACAAGCGGCTTCACCGCACGAAATTCTTCACCAAACTTTCCCCGCCTTATGTTACTTTTCATGCTGAATGTCTCTAATTGTTTTGCGCTGCCAGTATGGAAATATTGAACATTTCTTGGCAAAATGGTCCTCCTTAATATATGCTCCGTGAGTTTCCTCTCCTTGGCTGGTCTAATTAGCGCCGATGGAGGTGTTGTCAGCCCACCTCCATCTCTGCAGATTGCAGCAGCTGTTTTAATTCCAGCGAGAGCAATGCTAAATTTCATTAAGACCCAAAGCCTCCTCATTACATGCAGACAGGTGCGGGAAGTGCAGTGGATTCACGCCGTCGCGAGTGCCGACTCCTCTCTATTTTATGTACTGTTTCGAGTTTCTTCTTCTCTCTGCTTTGTGAGAAGTTCCCGAAAACCCTCGCAGCTCGGGGACGGCGTCGGTTTGAGCGAAGAGGTCAAGCTAAAGGTGACGACCAGCCGAATCATCCACACGGGGGCCCATTCGCCACCCCGGTTTGTCAGGATCCTTTACGAGGGCTGACAGATCCTTCAAGTCGGTGGGGAGATGGAGCCACGTTACGCCAGGCATGGATGTGCAGGTAATTAAGAGAGCGCTGGAGTCTTGTCATTGACATTACCCAGCGCTGTAGCCCACATCCATTACTCATAGTAAAGCTCATTACAGAAGCACAGAACTCTGCTTCTTATCACTGCGCTTCAGCCTCTATGTATGGAAACGGAGCAAGATAATTAACTCAACAGACCATCTTTCAGCGGGAAATATGGATTGATATAAAAAGAAGCCAATATGTGAAACTCCGACATTTAATGATCTCCATGGCAGTTATGTACATGAACATATAGCTCATGATGTTTCTACTGACGACTTACCAAGAAAGACACTGGAGGAAAGGCCAAGAACTGGGGAAAAAAAGTCCATCTTCTGGAACTCAAAAACTGACTTTAGACATCATTTCAACTCTTTCAACCTTTTAGCTTTTTTTTTTTTTTTGGTCAAATAAAACTACATATAAAAATCTGGTTGAATCCCATATAACTTAAAAAGTGAAACTGGTAAAATGTTGATGAGTTTCACATTAAATAAATTTGTTATAATAATTTTAAATTTATTTTACATGTTTTTGCATTAAATTAATTTATGATAGAATTATTAATTGTATAATCTCATTATATTATGATTTTAAGTAAAATCAGTTTTTCATTAGACTGATTTAAAAAAAAAAAAGTTTATTATAATAATCGTTATAATGTCATCATATTATGATTTTATAATTATATTTTCTGTACAAATCATTTCAACTCCAACTTTCAAGTTTCTTTTTTTCATTAAGAGTAAAAATTCTGTAAATATAACGTATAAATAAATCTGTAAATATAACTTTTTAAATTTAAATTATTTATATGCCGTCATGGCTTTTTGATCATACCATTTTTTTACAAGAATAAAATCTTTGAGACTAAAGACGTAATATAATGAAAAAAATTAATTGACTAATATCAAAGGGGACATTATAATGCCATCATAATGCCTTTTATTTTAAGTATAATCCAATTTTCATCTCAACTCTGTCAATTTTTTTTCAGTTATAAACATTTAAAAATATATATTTCATGTAATTCCAACAATGAATGTGTTAAAATAATGAAAAAACATATGTTGGCAAGGAATAATTTTTTACAAGAATAAAGTCATAACATTATGAAAATAAAATGATAAAAGTCACATTACAGGAGTCATTCTTCTAAAACATATAAGTGCTTAATGTGCATATGAAAAAAAAGTATTAGAATTACATAATATAACGATTTTATTATAATGGAATTGGCTGTGCTTGATATTTTAATGAACCTCCAACTCTTTTAACCCATTTAAGTGACATTAAACTTAAAAAAATCAAGTTGAGTCTCATATAACCTTAATAAAATGAGTTTGAAATGGAACTGAATTAAAATTATTTTGATAAAGTAAAACTAACGGAAAAACGTATGTTGCCATGACTTATTGATCAAATCATTTTTTGCAGTGAGGAGGAAGAAGTCAAAGCGTTACATTGGTCTCCAAAAATGGAAAAAAGTTTAGCTGAGGTTATGGAGAGGAACGGGCAAGGTGCCCAATAAAAGCATAATTTATGCGGCTGCGTTGGGTACAGTGAAGGCCTCCGCACAAAGATGCCCTGTTCTGGGGTCGCTCATAAATCGGGGGTCTATGAATGGCTAGCTGTGCAGGACTATCGGGGCCCTTTCTCTGCGGCTCCTCCAGAGGGGAGAGTCTGAAAGCTATTTCCCCCGTTAACCCAGCTGATTTGTGGGACGCTAATGGCCAATGTTGACGCAGACCTCAGTGCTCTTTTTTTCCACTCGTGGCGTCTCCTGGAGGGAATATCATGCCACTTTATCACATCGTTCCCACAGAGGCTGGAAACTCAAGGCCTGTTGGCCGGATAAGGCCCGTCTTGCTCACATCCACGCTGGGTTAGATTAGACACGCTGTCATCGTTCTGCCAGCACCGAGATGTAGTGTATCCTCCAGATGAGCGGGACGTGGTCATCACAGGGAGAGTCGGTGTCAGAGACGGCTAGGTAAGACATCCCTGAAGAATCACGGCTGTGTGAAAGATAGTCTTTCCTCTAAAGGTCTTTGTGAAGCGTGTTAACTCTTGGAGCATGAACGCCGTGTAAAAAGCTGATCTTAACATTTCGAAACATTTCTAACATTTCTATGTCGGTCTTACCAAATAAGCACAAGTATGGCAGCGTTTTAGTGCCATATTAAAATATTTTTTTTAAATTACGATTACAGGGAATTAAATAATGTTTAAGTAATCATAGACTTTCTACGAGAATTAAGTCTTAGAATATAAAAGCCATAATATTACAAGATTAGTGATCTTTTGCAACAACAAAAAATAGTTTTATATTTAGTTATGTTACGTGTATTAATACTATAATTGTGTATAAGTACAGTAATACCAAAAATTATATATATATATATATATATATATAGAGAGAGAGAGAGAGAGACACACATATGGTAAGTACATTATTACGCAGCACATACTTGTGTAAATACAATGTAACAATATCACCTTAAAGGAATAGTTCACCCAAAAATGAAAATGACCCCATATCTTACTCACCCTGAACCCATTCAATATCTGTATATGACTTTCTTCTTTCAGACGAACACGGTCTGAGTCTTGGCTCTTCTAAGCTCGGTAATGCAGGTGGATAGCATTATTTTGAAGCTCCGTAAAATTCAGGTATATCTGATTTACCTTAATATGTTGTTCAGATTATAATTTTAAAAGTATATATATATTTAAAAATATATATTTATTACAAAAACCCATTAATCCACTTCAGAGGATATGTGATAACCCCCTGAAGGTTAGTTTCACGTTGCGGTACGGAGCCTATCCACCAGCATTACCAAGCTTGGAAGAGCCAGGATACATTTTTAAAGAAACTCTGACTGTGTTCATCTGAAAGAAGAAAGTCATATACACCTAGGATGGCTTGGGGGTGAGTAAACTATGGGGTCATTTGTACTTTTTGGTGAACCATTCCTTTAAAACAAAGTGTAACTGTCACATCAAAAGGGGATATTCATCAAAACAAAAGGGGATATTCTTCAATGAAATGCCTAATTTTTTTTAAAATGTTTATTATAATCTTATTTATTTTTTCATTCATTTACAAATTATATGAAAAATAATTATATTACACAATTAAAGAATAAGTAGAGAATTAAGTCAAATCCTAATGAAGTTAGTATTATTAGTAATGTAGAATATTAAGAAAGTCAAAATTATGAGAATAAAGTCATAATAAGTCTATCATAATATTTAAAAAAAAAAAGATATAAAGTAAAATTTTATTTTAAAGGTCTATCATGGGATTTTTCTCAAAACATGACTTTATTCTCATGAGATTTTTTGCAATTTTTTTATGATGCAACTTTTTTTTTTCATATTTGCTATAAAAAATTATTTGGCTCGATATATTTAGCAAGTAAATTTATATTGTTGTAGGGATGTTTACATATTAATCAATACTGATTAAAAATGATTTTAGCGGTGCGTTGGGTCTGTAGACCACATCAGGTAGAAGTTTAAGTGCATTTAAATATTAATCGGTGTGAAAATGCCTTGAATAAGCACCTCCAATTATGGCTGGTCAGCGGGCCTGCAGCGCAGTGGGACCCTCTGAATGTTTTATTACAGCCTGATGCACGGAGCAGCGTCAGTGTTTATCATTACCGGCTCTCAGCGGTGACCGCAAGTGAGCGCCGTCGAAGTCCACATCTGCTCGAGCGCTCCCATCAATAACACATCTGCGGAACGGCCGGCGTTCACCTCGTAGTGAATGCATCTTTGTTACAAGTCAGACGCTCGTAGCACTCCGTTTCTGAGCTTAATGACCCTTAATGTGGATTTACAGGGTCGGGAAGCGCTGCGTTCGAGGTTTGACACGAGGCCTTGGCATCCCGGCGTCCCGCGCTGTAGAAGCCGAGCCCGTTACGTCTGACACAAAGTTGTTTTTTTGCCACACGTTTTGACATTTTTCTTGGGAATGATAAAAAATGAATGATGACCTCAATAGTCTTTTACATCTGCGTGAAGATCAATACGGTGTGGGCGAGTAGGTTAGGGGGTCTCCAGAGGTTGTGGGGAGAGAAGGGGGCTTCTCCGCTTGTACGTGAACTGCCGGATTCTCTAAGTACTGTGTTTAATTGGAGGCCCGGGCCGGGGCTGGCAGACGGGTGCTGAGCGGGGCTGTCAGTGCCGAGCGGTACGGCAGGGCGGCAGCAACACTGGAGCTCCTCTCCACAGAGAGCCCGGGAGTCCCATACATTATTGATCGCTCCTGAGATAAAAGAGGATGCTATGCCGTGCACCCTGCTTCTCGGGGAGGAAAATGAAAAAGGGAGACACGGGGAGGGAGGGAGGGAGGGAGAGAGAGAGAGAGAGAGAGAGAGAGAGATGCCCTGGCTTCCAGCACAGTGTCGAGGAAGAAAAACAAGACCTTGAGAGTTTGATTCTTTTCCTTTTACAGTGTTAGAGTATCAAAGTGCTTCTAATATTCATTATTCATAGGTAGGCTCATCACAAACGGGTATTCTTTCACTATGCTGCATCTTTTTAAGCACTTCTTGTACATACCACAAAAGAATAGCAATTCCTGCAAGACATTCTTAGGCATAATGACGAATTACAAGTGTTGGGGCATGAAAAGAAACGGCAAGAGGAACTCATATGATGCAGCCAGTGATATAAGTCGTGTCGCTTATAGACACGGGCAGGTTGCGGTTTGCATTTTTAAGCCATATTTATAGAATACAGTTACCTTTTTGGATTTGTTAGTGGTTAACAACACTGTGACTGCTTTATCGTTTTTTTATTTACATGTACTGTGTTGTTAACATTACCTTAGACTACGTTTAAAGACTATTAAATGAATGCAGCTTTTTTTAAAACAGCCATTTAACAAAATGAATATTATTCGTTTGAAGCAAATCGATTCAGGAAACCTTTAAACCTGCTTTTGATGAAGCGGTAAGAAATTAGTTTAAAAAATGCATAACCTCCAATCCACACACGTTAGTACACTATAAATAATATTTTATTGAAATAGCGAGGGGAAAATAACATGGCTTAAGTTTCCATATCTTGCGAGTTTTGAGGACATTAACGTTTCCATTTTTTCTGTGGCGCACTTACGTGATCATTTCCATGGTTTTTGACTACAGTAATTAAGTCATTCTGTGCGTCGAACTGGTCGTCGCATTTATTTCAATAGCACTTTGTGCAATGCAGGTTGCTTGAAAGCAGAATAGCACAATATTTAGAAATTCAGTGACGCGAGCGTCATACAAATCTGAATTCCGAAGAAGCTCAACAGAAGAAAACGGTGCCGTTATTCATCTCAAGTCACTTAAATATTGATTCAGTTCGGTTTATTAGCAGTGTCGGTGTAGCAAAATTCATCAATTATGAAATGAACTTGAAAACCAGTTCCATGGAAAGCGATGGAATCATTATTGAGTTGATTCAGTTCAGTAAGTGTCTGAAATGATCAATTATGAATCAAGTTCGCTTCAGTTACAGGCAGCTCTACAGAAGCCATCAGTGTAGATGTTCAGCTCAAGTCGGTGTTGATTCAGTTTAATAGCAGTGTCGATGTTGCAGATTCATCCATTATGAAACGCTGAAAAGCAGCTCTACAGCAAGCAACCATACAGTTATTCAAATAATCTGCATTGAATGATTGACTATCCTAATTGTAATTAAGGATGTAGAATACCTAGCGCTAATAAACAGTAAATATGTTAATACTATGTGCTAATAATCAACTAGTTATTACCCAGAACTGGCCTCTATGCTATACCAAAAATTACCCAGTTCAGTTCAACTTGCAAATCAATACCGCAAGTGCGTTTCAAACCCCAACACGCAGCGCATCTGTATGCCAACTGTCACGCTTCGCATTCCATCAAATTTTAATATTAATTCAGGTCAAATTGACCTTACAGCCCAACGACCAAGGCAAATGGCACAAAACGCCTTCCACCCTTCACCCAGAGGAGCGTGAGCGGCGTGAGCCGACAAGGGTCGTGCTCTCAGACGGCACCGCGATGCGGAGGAGAGACGAAAGCACCCCGCAGGACGCCGCGGCTGTTCCCCGGGACCCAGGGGGCCTCGGCATCCGCGCAGCCCGCGGAAGCAGCAGATGTCGGGGCTGCTGCGCCGCCGCTCCCCCCCGCTCCTGCCCCGGGGCTGTGTGCAGAGCGAGCTGCGGGTGTAGGACACTGGGACAGATGGCAGGGGTGCGGGCAGCGTCCGCCGTGCCAGCGCCGGATTCATAGGCATGTATGACATGTTTACCTCTGTGGGTTGAAACCTATAAACGTGCCCTTTATTGGTGATGGGGTTTACTCCTCTGGACTGCTAATGCGGCGCTTGCGAGCCGGCGAATCGTGTCTTAGGAGTTAAAAGGAATGTTTGCGATATAGTAGCCTACAAAAAAGAAAAGAACATTTGTTCACATAGTGTGCATTCCTGCAAAATGTAACACCGCGCCACTTGGCACTTCTAGATGACTAAGAGAGCTGTCTGGGGCGATACCGCCATCTAGTGTCCAGCTGATTTCAGACTCAACCCAGCATCTCCCAGGCGCAGACCTCCATGTGCAAAATGTAGGCCACTGTGTCTGGAAAAGAGACAGGAAAAGAGAGAAAACAATATGCTTATGTAAGCAGCGACGACAGGGAGGTGAAGGATCGGTGAATAGAAACTCTCAGGACTGAAAGAAAGCAACATTATCTTGGCAATGAGCTTCGGCTTCATGTGTTTATGATAAAAAAAATGGCAAACCTTTTATAGTAACACAAAGCAGACTGTCAGTCTACACTTTAGTATCTCCGTCATCTGCCTCTCCGCTTAATTCAATAAAGAGCTTTTTGACCTGTATACACGCATTCATCTGACATTGACCTTTGACCTGTGTGTTCTTTGACCTGCTAACATAATTCATTTGTGTTTTGTTAGAGCGGTTTATGTTGATATGTTGATTCCTTTTCAAGGACCCCCTTTTTTTTTTTTTAAAGGGAGATGTGGTTATACGTACATTATAGAGATTTATTTATATCGTGAGAAAAACGTTGGTATAATACAAAGACAATGTGTACAGAATAATTTTTTTTTTTTTTTTTATTGTCATTATACAAAAGCCTGAAGAAATGATTAAACTATTACTTTGTGTTAAGTTAACAGTGTGTCTTTTTTCAGTCGGCTATTACAGTAATGTTAGACGTAACCCCGAAGACGGAAAAAAATCAATTAAATTTAAATTTATTTGCATACGATTTACATAATAAATGCCGTTGTAAAGCACTTTAGTGCCGCAGTGAGCAAAAGAAAGGCCACAGCAGAGAGGAGGTAACTAGATATACAAGACATATGGCACAAACTATTCCTATTCCACGATTTACTACTAATTATAATAAAAACCACAACTGATCTCTTGGTTTCCAACCAGACCTTAGAAAGCTAAATGAAGCTGTAATATAGTCAAATGTGAATGTTTTGAAAAAAGGAATGGTTTATCCAGTAATTAAAATTAGCTGAAGATGTATTCAGCCTCAGACCATCCAAGATCTAGATGAGTTTGTTTCTTAATCAGAAAAGATTTGAAGATTTAGCCATTTAGAAATGACATCGCTTGTTCCCTAATGGATTCCATGCAATGAATGGGTGCCGTCAGAATGAGAGTACAACAGTTGATTAAAACACCAATCCAGTCCAACAAATTATTGGGGAGTAAAAAGCTGCATTTAATAAAACCATCAAGAAGTTTTAAACTTAAAAACAGTTGCTTTCAGCTAAAATATGAGTCCTATATCTATGATATTATGTTGGAATCAGGAAGAAATATGCACAGATCAAGTATTGTTTACAGGCAGAAAAGCCTGTCTAAAAGCCTTTTAAATGAATATGTTAGTGGATTTTGATGTAAGAGGACAACAGAGGATGGATTTTTCACCTAATGTTGGATTTGTTAGCTGCAAACATGCAGCTTTCCACCCTTTATATATATATATATATGTTAATTAATGGACTAGTCTCTGACGGTACCCATTCACTGCAGAGGATCTAACAAACTTCTTGGATGGCCTGAGTGCAAGTAATTTTTATGTATTTCATTTTTATTTATTCATTTATTTTTGGATGAGCTATAATGCTTCGACAGCCCTAATGAATTTATTTGATCAAACTGTTTGCAGTACCCCAGACAGCCTAACTCCTTGCTCTTAAAGAGAGCCGTCTCCACCATTTTTTTTTTTCTTCCCAAATCTAATGGTTTCTCAGCTTCAGTTGCCTCATATAACAGCAAAATGTCCTCTGGTTGCGCGCAGGACGGCTCGCTGACTGTATCACGACCACTTCGCCTTCTGACATCCATTTGACATACCGCTTTTGCATACTATTGCATATTCGGACGCGGGGTTTTACCTCAGCCCTCACGAAATAGGCCAGGCTTAGGTTGAGATGACATGCATTATTCATCTCTACGCCCCATTGTTTGACCATTAAGTGATGTAACATCTCCATTCTGGCACGCGGGCGAACTGTCTGGCTTCCCGCCACATCGGGGAGACGCGTCTCGTGACTTTTTGAACTCCGCTGGCTTCTCCACACGACGCCAGCCGCGTAAGCGCGTCGTATATCACGGGCGAGAGGGAAAACGATGGCACCGCCATTGATAGCGTTTACGCATCGCCGCCTCGCCGACATAATGATCACATTATCCGCTCGCCCCCGCGCTTTAAACATTCACGTTCTGTGAAAAAGGTACGAGACAGTTGTAGAAGAAAGGATGCAAAACGACCGCGTCTTGTTTTTCTTCGTCGACGCGTCTGTAACAAGTTAGAACATGCGCGCGTCGCCAACATTCACGTTTACTTCGCCTCATGCATTAAATAAAAATAAACAGACAGCTGTCATTCCGGAGCTTCAGCACCATGGACAGCTCTAAGCGTCTTTCCAATGTAAAATCTGAGGAGACTGCGTTTATAACCCAACATACAAGACAAACATGCGAAGCGATGCTCAAAGGTAAACGGCAAACCGCACGCGATTAGTTCGAAGACATTGTTTTCATATTTTCACCGACATTTCGTCACATTTGAAAAGAAATGCGTAAATCTGCGTTGGAAATGTAAGCCTTTCAGGTTCTGAATGCCTTTTCGCGAGCGCTTGTGTAACCATGGAAATAACACTTATTGACCGAGGAGGGAAGAGTGTGCGTTAACGGGAACGTAACCTGTCGTGTGAGGACGTGCACTTTTCTAAGCATTCCTAACCACAAAACACGTCCCAAGGTTAGTCGTAATGAGCAGGCATAGAACTACTCGAAGAGTTTGCGGAATTTCTGCAAAAATGTCATTTCCGTCATTCAGAGCCTCATAATAGATGCGCAACCTTGAACGCGGCTCGCGGTGGTGCAACGTTGCTAACAAATGCACTTAAAACTTTGAGGATTTTTTTCCTTTTTAAATCACATCTCTCCATATGGTTCTCCAAGTCGAGGGCATGGAGCAAAAACCAATTATACATTTTTAATTATTCGCAGGTTTAGGCTTATCGACGCATCCTGTAATAACCTCAAAAATAAACGTTGCCAAGCAGTTACGACACTATATGCTGTGTATGCTATGTTTTGGCAAGACTCTCTCTTTTTGTGTGTGTGTGTGTGTGTGTGTGTGTGATAGGAGAGGTAGGCTGTGCAGGTTGGAAGACATGCATCTAGAAGGTCACTGCATTGCGTATTTGTGCATTACTTTTCATTCAGTCATTACAATTATTTCGCGTGGCTGTCGCAATCTGTAAATGAAACGAACACGAAGGCGCGCGAAGGCTGTGGAGATCAGCCGCGCATGCGCATTGCGCGTACTCCAGCAGATGTAAACTTTGGCTGATGAAGACGCGAGAACAAGCAACAGGGATCGATTACTGAACATTCGGTAGTAGCCTAATTTATTTGACCTTTTTTTTATACCAAAGAAGAGTAATGTACATGGGCACAGACGCGTCGTTCGGCTCGGCAAGCGCCTTATCATAAACCGACTACGAAAATGAATATAATATGAGGGATGTCATTTAAATGAGTTTTAATAGCGACGTATCTGCAATATCCTTTGCCTGTGGCATTTTAATGTTCCGATGCCATTGTGATTTATATAATTACGCAGACTCGTTAAATCCTCTTTATTGACTTTGCGTTTATTGACATGTTTATTGCTGTCGCCGATATTTCAGCGTCTCTCCGCTTGATTTAATCGCAGTAAACGTAACAATTCCGTGCAGACCTATTTGCATAAACCCGTGCTCGTAAGACGTTGGGTTTGCTCGCGTAGGTAGCCTATATAAGCAAAGTGAATAGATATGTATATATGTTTTGAGTTTTACGCAAGCGGAGTCGCGTCGACGGTTGATATTTGCTGCAGATGTTTTGTCATAAACGAGCAGTGCCCTAGTGGATGGAGTCATTCTCATTTACACTTTGTCATACTGTACATGGTTGCGTTTCTGATAAGCATATTGCAAAGTAATTGCGATATTCCTCGATTCCCTGGATGCACAGAGCAGCTAGTGTGCAAAATAAGGGCACTGTAAAGAGCTTAAGTCGACTTTTACTAAATTTCTTAGACTTTTAAAGGTTTTACGAGATATGAATCCACTTTATGGTAATAAATAATGACCTATTTTATGTTCGCTGATATAATTGCCTGATAATGATCTTGCGGTCTGCTGTTGTTGCTATGGCTACCTCCTCGGTCCAACATTTCTGGGTAACTACCGCTAAATATGAGCTCTGAGCAATCATTTAACCTAATACACTTTTTTTCAATAGTTACATGAACTCGCGGAAATGCACGTGTTTATGTAGTTTACGTTTTGTTTTGTGCCTCCCTCCCTTGCATATGAACGACTACTCTGCAAATGATTTATGAACTCATTTGCATTATTCTCTTTTTAAGCCTCTGTGTTCGTTATTCTGATATTCTGTTTTAGCTAATGAAGCATTTACAGTGCCTCGTAAGTATTCAGAATAGGAAGGGCTTGATTAAACTTAATTATAGAGCAAATAAACTCTGTTTTGAACTGCATTTTAATCCAAAACTAAGGGCGTGGGCTATAGTTTTGTGTAAAGTTAAACAGTATCATTACGAGCGGATCTATGGGAAGATTGCATGCAAACTATACCGTATATGAATTCAATTATTTACAGCGTGATGCTCTTAAGAGCGTGGATGACAGGCAGTGGAGTGTTTATGTTTGAGAGTGATTCACCAGTGGGTGGTTTTTCACTTTTTCACCTAGTAGACATGGATGCGGCTGGCTTTCAAAAAACAGTAAAACCTACAATTACTAAAACTGTGAGAAATGATAAACAAAGAGATGGTTGTATGTTATGTTAAAGGGGCAATTCACCCCCGACAAGATGGATTACACGATTAGAGAAAACATAAGGCTGCGGTGAAAAAAGTTGTGAAAATGGATAATAATGGACTTGGATGAATTGCGGTTGCATGACTAAATTATGAATGTTGAAGCTGAGAAGTTTAAGATCTTTTGAGATGTGTGATTGTAATCGCAGGTCTGAGAGATGGCCTCTTGCTCTGAGTTTTGTGTGTCCGGTCATGCCGTCGACTCTGGCTGTCATGTT
The DNA here is from genome assembly GCF_018831695.1 of Puntigrus tetrazona. Lineage (NCBI taxonomy): Eukaryota > Metazoa > Chordata > Actinopteri > Cypriniformes > Cyprinidae > Puntigrus > Puntigrus tetrazona. The sequence goes on along the minus strand of NC_056717.1, from coordinate 7,077,972 downwards.
TTCGGAGTGCGCTCCTATTTGCACCACTTCTACGAGGAGTGCACCGCCTCAATGAGGGAGCAGCAGGAGGACTTTCAGGGCCAGAGATCACCGCTGCGATGGAGCTCAAGCTTCTGGAAGGTACTGGAGAGGATCAGACGCTCTTGAAAATACAGTTTCCAAAAGATGTTTTGGCAGAGATGACTTAGAGCGGAGATGTCGAACCTGTCCTTGTAGACCCAACATCCTGTAGAGTTGAGCTTCAACATACTTGTCGGTTTCTTCTAAGTCCGAAGATCTTGTTTAGTTGGTTTAGGTGTGTTCAAGTAGAGTTGGAACTAAACTATGCAGGGTAGGACAACCTTGCCATATGACAGGGGAACGTTGATACTAGAGGGCTTAACTCCAAGCAGAGCTAAACTCTGCAGAACAGCGGCCGTCCAGGATCAACGTTCACCCCTACCGCCATAGAAAAACCATTCTGGGTGCCCAAAACAAACCTTCCAGTGAACACTTCTTAAAACTACTGTTGTTTCCTAACATGATCTTTTAAGAATTCTTGAAAAATGAAGGTTTAAAAAATGCTATTGAAGAATCATTTTTAGTTCCTAAAATAACTTTACAGTGAACAGTTCTTTTTTTCTTCTTCTTCTTAATGTGAAGAATACTTTGATTATCTGAACACACTTTTTCCACTATAAAGACCTTTTTGTGTCATGTAAAGGTTCTTCATGAAGCCAGTAATGCCAATGTGGAAACTGTATTTTTAAGAATTAAGGGTAACACTTTATTTTTACGGTGTAGTAGTAGCCATTGTACTTGCATGAAATAAAATGTACTTATCATGTAACTTATGTAACCGCCTGCAATTACAGTTTGTAATTATGTAGACGTAACGGGCAGCTACTGTTACACATATGTAACAGACCAAGTCTGTTACACAGGTAATTACACTTAAGTACACTTTATTTTAAGTAGCTTATGCCTGTCTAATATTCTGTCATTTTAATGTAACTGGAAAGGTATTACGTGTATTTAAGCTGTGTACCAATAAGTTAAATCAAACTAAGGTGCAGCTAGATAAGGTGTACAGTATAGATGCACGTGAAGTACACTTAAGTACGGTCTTGTTACGCTGCGTTTAAGTAGCTCATGCATGTGCAATTTTATGTAATTTTAATGTAATTCGAAAGGTGTTACATTTATTTGAGTAGTAACACATATGTGAGTAGCTGTGTAACAGACAGTTTGTAATATAATTACAAACTGTTCCATAACTTAGTTACATGCTAAACACATTTTATCTTATGTAAGTACAATGGCTACTAGTAAGTACTTACTAGGTAATTACTCTGTATTATGGACACCTTAAAATAAAGCGTTTAATAAACCGAGTTTTGTAGTGCAGCTGTGATATATGCTGTTTTATAATTTTCACGTTAAGTTCACAACCAAATTCGATCGATTCAACTTTGGAAGGTGTCATGTTACTTTGAAGCCTGGTACATTTTTGAAATGCTATTTAAAATTTTTAAATCAATACCACTAAAAATATGTGTTGTCTAAAGTATGTGACCCTGGACAACAAAACCAGTCATACGTTGCACGTGTTTGTAGCAATACCCAGCAATACACAGTATGGGTCAAAATTATACGTTTTTCTTCTATGCCAAAAATCATTAGAATTTTAGGTGTTTTGTACATTTTCTACCGTAAATATATATGAATTATATTTGGACAACTTGCAAAATGTTTTATTTTTGCACCCTGAGATTCCAGATTTTCTCAGATCTCAGCCAAATCTAATCCTATCCTAACAAACAAGCTTATTTATTCAGCTTCGTATTAATGTCAATTCAAAAAAAGTGACTAGTTTTGCGGTCAGGTGTCATATATGAATTTTCTTTCAGTTTCGCATCACATCTGTCAATCGCATCAAGCACCTTTCAGCGTTGACCGGTCTTCTTAGCGGAGTTATTTTATAAGTCAAACTTGTTCACCCTTAGGTCTCTCTTGCCGTTGGAGTCGTGCTCCTGTCAGTGGGGCTGGTGGTCTTGACAGTGGGCTATTCCATCCCCACTCGCATTGAGGCTTTCGGCGAGGGAGAACTGCTGTTCGTGGACCGGCAGGCCGTGCGTCACAATCGCTCGCTTCACATATGTGTTCTGGTCGGGACGGGGCTCCTCACTCTGGGAGGGCTTCTGATGGCAGGCGGGATCCTGACGTCTAACCTCTCCACGACTCCTGCAAAACAGGAAGACTCGAGAGGAGAACGGAAGGGGGGAACCAGGGTCCCGAGCGCAATGAGAAGCCCGGCAGACCCTGTAATGAAGCCTCCCAGCCCGGTCTCTAGTGACGGAGGAGTATCTCCTCTCGCTAGGGACGATAAAGTTCAGCAGTGCTCGTAAAAGAGCTGCGTGACGATGCTTGTTCAAGAGTGCTGTTGAAGCAGTCAACAAAAAGCTCCTTGCTTATTTCAATGAGAAATGTGGGAGTGTCTCGTTTGTGTTTGACAATTGTGTGTTAAAAGAATTAAATCGGCAAGTACCTGTGCCATCTGTTGTCCAGCACTTGTATAACTATCACTGAAATAGTTTTTGTATTTTTGTATATTGCAGTACTGATCAAACGAAGAGCCACTAAGCAATTGCAAGGCAGCAAAAGAGATCTGAATAGTTTGGGGTCAGTAAGGTTTTTTATTTTTTACAATTAACAGTTTTACCATTTTTTTTTTTTTTTTTACATTTTCTAAATTTCTATTCATCAATTTATTACGGTTTTCTCAAAAGTTCGAAGCAGCACAGCTGGGTTCAACATTGCTAATAATAAATGTTTTCTTTTGAGAAGCAATTCGTGAAGAATCGCGTGACAGAGTAATGATGCTTTGCATAACGGGAGTGAATTACGTTTGAAAGTATATTAAAATAGAAACATTTTTAAATTGTAATATTAATTTTTATTGCTGTATTTTTAATTAAATGCAATATTTGTGAGCATAAAAACAACAACAAAAGCTTGCCAAACCTTAGAGCGGCGTGTATATAAAAATATACTAAAACTCTAAAATAAATAATTATATTTAAAGCACCTTCTGTACCCGATATGTATGTTTTAATCTTTAAAAACAGTTATAGAAATACCAATCACATTTCAGCGTGCAAATATTCAGTTATTAAACGAACTGGTCGGAATCTGAATGCTGAAGATTCTAAACACAAGTTTGATTGGAATCTGACGTTTCGTTGTTCACTTCAGAATTCAGATTATCAGCATGTTTGAGCAATATCGATACAGAAAGCTTGCGAACGCTGTAGAAATGCCAGTCCTTCACAATAATATGCACAAACCTACTGTCTCTCTGTTTCTGGATCCCTGTTATCTTTTCTATCAGATATTCTGCTCTTACGCGTAAGATATCAGGTAACGGTTTTGTTTTCTTACTGCATTTTTGCCCTTTACTCTTTCATGAGCTGCAGTTGTGTGAAAGACTAAATGGGATTTACTGTACACAACACCGAGATTGACTCATCTTATTGTCTCATTGTGTCATAGTGTATATAAACGCTCTTCTCTAAACGAGCCCAATAAATCAATGTCAGCATACTCAAGCCACTTGACTTTTTGTGCATTATTTGTATAGCATTACTATTAGTGTTCTGAAAGATCGTGTTCATTGGCACCTTTCCGTTCATTGATGGTGTGAATGAAAGAAAGCCACACTCGGAAAGGTGTGATCTTTTGTGAAAACGGCGGTCTCTTTTCATATTGTAGGCAGGCTGAGTGACTGTAAATAGATGCAGGAAGCGGTGATGACTCACCCCAAGCCTGTTCCCTGCTTCCACCAAACAGCTTTTTTCCCCTCTTTCTCTCGCGAGGGCTCGCTGTGAGTCACCTTCCCTCATATAACAGTCATAGCTCGCCGTACGTGGGCTGTTAACAATCAATTAACCAGTGCTCCGCACGTAGAGCCATCATCAAGAATCGTTGGCTTCTCTGCAGCTACACGCATTCAGAAAACGAGAGCGAGACGGGAAGAAATGCTGTTTGTGCAAGGCTTTAGGTCGTGTGCTTGACGCCTGTAATGTGTTGGCAGGTTGTTAACACGTGTTTGTTTAGAAAAGGCACTCCAGATGAATGCTACAGCATGTTGATGAGTGTCTGGGCGTGCTGAAAATAAGCGCTCTGGTTGAACCACCTATAAGCATTCTTTTAATATTGGAGATAGCGTGAGTTAGTCGTGGTGTCAACTGTGGCATTGCATCCTGAATGTTTGAAATCATACATCTATACTCAATTCAATCTGTACTCACATTTTCTGGCCTTTTTTTGGTATACAGAGACTACATGAGATGTGGGAAATCATAAGCATCATGACACATGGTCAGTCAAGAACTGATGAGGTTTGGCATCAAAGGAACAGTTCAACCAAAAAGGTGAGCTCTCTTTGAAAAAGGCCATCTAAGACGTTGATGAGTTTCTTTCAGAAATGTAGGGTTACATTACTTGCTAACCAATGACAGTAAAGTGAATGGGTGCCGTCAGAATCCAAAAAGAATCCAAAAAGAGAAAAAGTCATCCAGTCCAACATATAAACTCTTGTGAAGTCTGTAAATCAAAGAAAAAACATGAGTACAATAATAATCCCAACTTTTGCGCTTGACCACTTCATGTCACTTTTTGATGCACAGTGTACCCTTTTAGACATTTTTCGCCATGAAGGCCGTTCGTTGCTTTCAATTAGACTTATATAATGATTTGCTTGCGTTTCTACATTTTATATATATATATAAATGGTAGGTTTAGGGGCAGGGGTTGGGTTGCGTGCTCATAAATGTGTAAATAGTGTAAAATAAATAAAACTGTTGTG